>NW_026652175.1:20000-39143 GCF_029873635.1 Malania oleifera
CAAAACCCAAAATCCAAAACCCTAAAACTGAAACCTTAAAACATAAAGACCTAAGCCCTAAACCCTAAATCCGATACCCTAACCCCAAACCCTATCGTCAAACCTTAAACCCTAAACCCTAAAACCCAAACTCTAAACCGTAAACCCTAAACCCTAGCCCAAAACCCTAAACCCGAAACCCTAACTTGAAACCCTAACCCCAAACCCTAAACCCTAAACCCTAAACCCTAAACCCTAAACCCTAAACCCTAAACCCTGAATCCAAAACCCTAAACCCTAAACCCTAAACTTTCACGACCTGCTCATTTTCCACATATATTTTTTTTTTATAATAATATCATCATAAAATCAATACCACACATCTCACATTCCAGCTCAGCAGGTCACAATCCACCTGAACCCGTGGGTACCAGGGATACATCAGAACATACAGTAGAAGCCTAGGCGGCAAAAAGTATAAAATCATATACATCTCATCTTAATGTGCAATACAACATACCAGAGTACTAGAATCACTATCTCTCCGTATATACATTCCAAAAATGGAATCTAGGGACAATTCCCACAAAAACCCAACTGTCCCTACCAAAAACTTACCATTCCAAAAAGGGCTGATAATCCACACTATGTCAGCGGGGCTTTTCCCACTCTCCTATCTGGGTCTCCTGAAAAGTTTATGAAATTTAGGGGTGAGACACCTCTCAGTAAGGGAAATAAACTAATACCAGTGTGTGACAACATGAGTATTTTGTGCTCTACATATACCATACATAACATATTCAATACTGTTTATCAAATCTGGAAAAACATATGAATATCAAAACATGGCAGAACGTACTGCATTTTCATAAACATTTCTCATCTCCTATCATAATAATAATAATAACATAAAAACCATCCTCGTAGGTTAGCTGGTTGTTGTCATGTATTACTCCCACATGACTGGGTTGTGTGGCCTGAAGGTGGGACCTGACAATGGTTGGCCGACCACTGTCAAGTCAATAGTCTAGTTTGTAGGTCCGATGGGTCTACCCGGATTGGCCCATACACTAGGGGCGATAATAGCACACTTCTTAAAAATGACCACATCGACCATCCAATCTTACACCACTCCATACAGCAGCGTTAACACAAATATCATGATCACGAAGACCATGGACACATAACAATGGTACCGTGTAAGTGATAGCCTAAACCAAGCCAACCAGGTTCTGATAACACATACATATACTGAAATCGTGATACAGGGATATTTCATATCATACATTTCCAAATCAATCATATCATTTTACATATATACGTGTATCATGAAAATCATCGGCCCGTACGCAGGTATTACACATTTTATCAGAGTTCGGCCCGTACGCCGGCAAATCACAGTCATATAGCACGGCCATACGCCGGTAAATCACAGTCATATAGCACAGCCCGTACGCCGGCAAAACATAGCACAGTCCGTACGCTGGCAAATCACATCACATAGCACGACCCATACGCCGGCAACCATAGCACAACCCGTACACTGGCAAATCACATCACATAGCACGACCCGTACGCCGGCAAACCATAGCACAGCCCGTACGCTGGCAAATCATATAAAAAATCTCGGCCCGTACGCCGTTTTCCATCATAAAAATTCATATCATCCACATTCCCAAAAAACAGTATTTCCCAACATTTTACTCATGCCACACAATAGATTTTCCACATATTCAACATACGATCATTTTCACAGTATTTTGCAAATATAAAACATATACATAAACTTATACATTTTCCATAAATCAAATGATAAATATATATATATATAAGCATTTTCTTAAAAATAAAAACTAGTTTAGTTTATCTCCTTACCTGATTCCTGAACAGCCCCTAAGAAACTCTTCCCTACACCCGCAGGATTTCCGACTCAATACCCTGAGAATGAAATTCACTAGAACTAAAGTTCAGTATTTTCGTACGTACAACATTTTCTATAACTATCACTAAGTCAAATTAGGCTTAAAAGCCTTACCTAAACTTAGGGATGATTCCCAAACGTTCCCAATCAACACCCCTAGAAACGGAAACTTCCAGTATTAAACTTTAATATTTTAATGCGTACAACACTTCTCTCAACTGTCACAAATCTAAAAATTGAGTATAAAGCCTTACCTTAGATTTGGGATGGTTTCCTCCTTTCTTTCACCGATGATCCGCTCTAGAAGATTCGGAGAGAACTCCGCCAGGAGCGTCGTGGTGACTTCGGATCGTCGATCCGACGTAAAAATAACCCAAAAATGAAGAGAAAGAGAGAGAGAGAGAACCGAAGGGGAGAGAGAGAGAGAGAGAGTTAGCTTCTTAAAGAAGCTTTAAAAATCTGGATTTTCGTATATATAAAACAGGGGATTTGGTTGACGAGCCTGTTCTTCATCGACGAGTCCTTCACAAATTTCGTCGACGAGACCCTGTATTTGTTGACGAAACCCTGTATTCGTCGACGAAATTCAGGCTGCCTCAGAACCCCTCTCGGTATTTTCTCGTCAACGAAGCCCTGTGTTCGTCGACGAATTCTCTTAAGCCTTCGTCGACAAACCCCCTATATTCGTCGACGAAGTCCTACTGATCCCTTTTTCCGTTTTCCCTCCCAAAGTTCAATGTCGTCGACGAAGTCGATGGCCTCCTTCTGTTTTTGGTTTCCATTTCCCTTTCTTTATTATTTAAATTTCATTTTAAATTCGGGTCGTTACATCCTCCCCTCCTTATAAAAATTTCGTCCTCGAAATTTACTGTTCACATAACTCGTTATCCCTTAATAAGGAAAATGGTCTACTCATTTATTACCTATCCTCACTTATGGCGAAGGAATACCGTGGTTACATTCCGAGTCCTGGAAGATTACATGTACAAAAGAAAACTTATCCCAGAACTAAAATACTACACTAATTAACCATTACATGTACCTGCAAAAGAAAATACTACTTCACTACTTACATTTTACCGAATCATACTTCTAGAAATAGATGCGGATACTTCTGCTTCATCTGCTCCTCGGACTCCCAAGAAGCCTCTTCCACCGCATGATTCCTCCACAAAACTTTTACCTGAGGAATCTTCTTGTTACGTAGCTCTTGTACTTTCCTACCTAGAATCTGAACTGGTATCTCCTCATACCCCAGTGAATCACTAAGCTCCAACTCATCGTGGGTCCTGGACAACACAGGTGGCAAATCTAGCCGATAGGCTACTGGTCCCACTTTATCTAAAATCTCAAATGGACCGATAAACCTAGGACTAAGCTTACCCTTCTTCCCAAATCGCATAACCTCTTTCATCGGAGCTATCTTCAAAAACACATGGTCCCCCACGTCAAACTCTAATTTCCTGCGGCGATGGTCGGCATAACTTTTCTGTCGGTTCTGAGCTGCACTGATCCTATCCCTGATGAGCCGAACTTTATCACACGCTTGCTGCACAAGCTCTGGCCCCACAACTCGCCGCTCACCCACTTCAGAGATCGACATCTCCTACCGTATAGAGCCTCGAATGGTGCCATGCCAATGCTAGACTGATAACTGCTATTATACCCAAACTCTACCAATGGCATGAACTGAGTCCAACTACCCCCAAAGTCCAATACGCACGCACGAAGCATATCCTCTAATATCTGTATCGTCCTTTCAGTCTGCCCATCTGACTGAGGATGGAATGCCGTGCTAAACGATAACTGATACCCTAGAGCCTCCTATAAGCTCCTCCAAAATCATGACATGAATCACGGATCTCGATCCGATACAATTGATACAAGCATCCCATGAGAACGAACTATGTCCTAAATGTAAATCTCTGCTAAACGGCTGAGGGAGTAGCTGATCTTGATAGGAAGAAAGTAGGCGGTCTTCATCAAACGGTCAACAATCACCCAGATGGCATTCTGGCCATGTAACGCCGTCGACAGTCCTGACACGAAGTCCATAGATATATGATTCCACTTCCACTTTGAGATAAATAACGGCTGCAACTACGTTGCCGGCCTCTGGTGCTCAGCCTTTACCTGCTGGCACGTCAGACACTGGGCTACACATTCGGCGATCTCTCTCTTCATGCCACTCCACCAGTACGACTCTCGCAGATCCTTGTACATCTTCGTACTACCAGGATGAACAGTATATAAGGATCTGTGAGCCTCCTCTAGAATGGTTATCCTGATCTCTGTACCTGCAGGAACGCATAGTCTAGAACGGAATTGCAAAGCTCCGTCATCTGCAATACAGAACTCCTCCCCCTGAGCACTCTGTACTCTATCCATCACCTCTACTAATTCTGGATCCTCCTTCTGGGCGGCTTTAATTCTTTCTTGTAGAGTAGGCTGTACTACCAAGCTGGCAATACACACTGGAAGATCACTCTCCACTAACTCTATGTCGAGTCTCTCCAGATGCATCATAATCGGCTGCTGGATCTCCATAGCTGCAAACACCGGTTCCCTGGATTTCCTACTCAATGCATCAGCTACCACGTTTGCTTTCCCGAGTTGATAACTAATGGTACAATCAAAATTCTTTATCAATTCCAACCACCTTCTCTGCCTCATATTCAGTTCCTTCTGCGTAAAGAAATACTTCAAGTTCTTGTGGTTGACGACCTCCTTCTGTCTTCTGTTTCAATTTCCCTTTCTTTATTATTTAAATTTCATTTTAAATTCAGGTCCTTACATAAACCCTATACCCTAAACCCTAAACCCATAACCCTAAACCCTAAAACCCAAACCCTAAAACCTAAACACCTAAACCCTAAACCCTAAACCCTAAACCCTAAATCCTAAACCCTAACCCCAAACCCTAAACCCAAACCCTACACACCAAACCCTAAACATGCAACCCTAAACCCAAAACCCAAAACCTGATACCCTAACCCCAAACCCTAACCCCAAACCCTAAACCCTAAACCCTAAACCATAAACCCTAAATCCGAAACCCTAACCCCAAAACCTAACCCCAAACCCTAAATTCGAAACCCTAAACCCTAAACCCTAAACCCTAAACCCTAAACCCTAAACCCTAAACTCAGAACCCTAAGCCCTAAAACCCAAACCCAAAAACATAAACGCCTAGACTCTAAACCCTAAACCCTAAACCCTATATCTGAAAACCTAACGCCAAACCCTAACCCCAAACCCCAAACCCAAAACCCAAAACCCTAAACACTAAACCCAAAACCCTAAACCCTAAAACAAAAACCCTAAAACCAAAACACCTAAACCCTAAACCCTAAACCCTAACCCCAAACCCTAAACACTAAACCCTAAACCCTAAACCCTAAACCAAAAAACCTAAACCCTAAACTTAGAACCCTAAACCCTAAAACCCAAACCCTAAGATCTAGACACCTAAACCTTATACCCTAAACCCTAAACCCTAAGCACTAAACCCTAAACCCTAAATCCTAAACCCTAACCCCAAACCCTAACCCTAAACCCTAAACCCCCCAACCTAAACCCTAACCCTGAAACCCGAGACACTAAACCCTAAACCCTAAACCCTAAACCCGAAACCCTAAACCCGAAAGCCGAAACCCTAAACCCTAAACACTAAACCCTAAACCTTAAACCCTAAACCCTAAACCCGAAACCCTAAACCCTAAACCCAAAACCCGAAACCTTAAACCCGAAACCCTAAACCCAAAACACTAAACCCAAAATCCTAAACCCTAAACCCTCAATTCTAAACCATAAACCCTAAACCCTAAACCCTAAACCCTAAACCAGAAACCCTAAACCCTAAGCCCTAAACCTTAAACCCTGAAAGCTAAACCCTAAACCCTAAACCTTAAAACTTAAACCCGAAACCCTAACCCAGAAACCCTAAACCTGAAACCCTAACACCAAACCCTAAACCCTAAACCCTAAGCCCAAAACCCGAAACCCGAAACACTAAACCAGAAACCCTAAACCCTAAACCCTAAACCCTAAACAAAAAACCCTAAACCCTAAACCATAAACTCTGAACGCTAACCACTAAACCCTAAACCCGAAACACGAAACCCTAAACTCTAAACCCTAAACCCCAAACCCTAAACCCTAAACCTGAAACCCAAAACCCAAAACCCAATACCCGAAGCCCTAACCCGAAACCCTAAACCCTAAACCCTAAACCCAAAACCCAAAACCCAAAACCCGAAACCCTAAACCCTAAACCCTAAACCAAAAACCCTAAACCCTAAACCCGAAACCCTGAACGCTAAACCCTAAACCCTAAACCCTAAACCCAAAACCCAAAACCCTAAACCCTAAACCCCAAATCCTAAACCCTAACCCCAAACCATAACCCCAAACCCTAAACCCTAAAACCTAAACCCTAAACCCTAAACCTAAAAGCCGAAACCCTAAACCTGAAACCCAAAACCCTAAACCAAAAACCCAAAACCTAAAACCCAAAACCCTAAACCCAAAAGCCGAGACCCTAAACCCTATACCCTAAACCGTAAACCCTAAACCCGAAACCCTAAAACCTAAACCCTAAACCGTAAACCCCAAACCCTAAACCCTAAATTCTAAACCTTAAACCCAAAAACCAAAGCCCGAAACCCAAAATCCTAAGCCCTAAACCATAAGCCCGAAACCGTAAAACCTAAACCCTAAACCCTAAACCTGCAACCCTAAACCCTAAACCCTATACCCGAAACCCGCAACCCGAAACCCGAAATCCTAAACCCGATACCCTAACCCCAAACCCTAACCCCAAACCCTAAACCCTAAATCGTAAACACTAAACCATAAGCCCTAAATTTGAACCCCTATCCCCAAAACCTAACCCCAAACCCAAAATCCTAAACCCTGAACCCTAAACCCTAAACCCTAAACCCAAAACCCAGAACCATAAACCCCAAAACCCAAAGTGTAAAACCTAAACGCCTAAGCCCGAAACCCTAAACATTAAACTCTAAACCCTTAATCCGAAACCCTAACCCCAAACCCCAAACCCTAAACCCTAAACCCTAAACCCTAAACCCTAAACCATAAACCGTAAGCCCTAAACCTTAAACCCTAAACCCAAAACCCCAAACCCTAAAACCTAAACACCTAAACCTTAAAACCTAAACTGTAAACCCTAAATCTTAAACCCTAACCCCAAACACTAAAACCTAAACCGTAAACCCAAAACCCAAAACCCTAAACACAGTACCCTAAACCCTAAAACCCAAACCCAAAGACCTAAACACCTAAACTCTCAACCCTAACCCCTAAAGCCTAAATCCTAAACAAATAACCCTAAACCCAAATTCCTAAAACCTAAGCCCAAAC
Source organism: Malania oleifera (assembly GCF_029873635.1). Classification (NCBI taxonomy): domain Eukaryota; kingdom Viridiplantae; phylum Streptophyta; class Magnoliopsida; order Santalales; family Ximeniaceae; genus Malania; species Malania oleifera. The sequence goes on from NW_026652175.1 coordinate 27,283, forward strand.
TGTAACCCGAAACCCTAAAACCTAAACCCCCACCCTAAACCCTGAACCCTAAACCCTAACCCTAAACCCTAAACCCTAAACCCTAAACCATAAACCCTAAACCCGAAAGCCGAAACCCTAAACCCTAAACCCAAAACCCTAAACCCAAAAGCATAAACCCTAAGCCGTAAGCCCTAAACCCGAAACCCAAAACCTAAAACCCTAAACCCTAAACCCTAAACCCGAAACCCTAAAACCTAAACCATAAACCCTAAACCCTAAATTCCAAACCCTAAACCTTAAACCCTAAACCCGAAACACGAAACCCTAAACCATAAGCCCTAAACCCAAAGCCCGAAAACCTAAGCCCTAAACCCTAAACCAAGAACACTAAACCCTAAAATACAAACCAAAAAACATAAACAACTAAACCCTAAACCCTAAACTCTAAACCCTAAACCCTAAACCCTAAACCCAAATCCTAAACCCTAACCCCAAACCCTAACTGCAAACCCTGAACCCTAAACCCGAAACCCTAAACCCTAAACCTTAAACCCTAAACCAGAAACCCTAAACCCTAAACCCTAAATCTAAAATTCTAACCCCAAACCAAAATCTAAACCCTAACCCCAAACCCTAACTGCAAACCCTGAACCCTGAACCCGAAACCCTAAACCTTAAACCTTAAACCCTAAACCAGAAACCCTAAACCCTAAACCCAAAATCTAAAATTCTAAACACTAAACCCTAAACCCTAAAACCTAAACCCTATGCCCTAAAAACTAAACCCTAAACGCTAAACCGTAAACCCTAAACCCTAAACCCTAAACCCTAAACCCTAAACCCTCAACCCTAAATCCGAAACCGTAAACCCGAAACCCTAACCCGAAACCCTAACCCCAAACCATAAACCCTAAACCCTAAACCCTAAACCATAAACCCAAAACCCGAAACCCTAAACCCTTAACCCAAAACCAAAAACCATAAACCCTAAACCCTTAACCATGAATGCAAAACCCTAAACCCTTAACCACGAATGCTAAACCCTAAACCCTAAACCCTAAACTCGAAACCTGAAACCAGAAACCCTATGCCCGAAATCCTAAACCCTAAACCCTAAACCCAAACTCTAAACCCTAAGCCCTAAGCCCCAAACTTGAAACCCTAAACCCAAAACCCTAAACTTGAAGCCCTAACCCGAAACCCTAAACCCTAAACCCAAAACCCGAAACCCTAAACCCTAAACCCTAAACTCTGAACCCTAAACCAAAAACCCTAAGCCCTAAACCTGAAACCCTGAACGCTAAACTTCAAACCCCAAACCCGAAACCCGAAATCCTAAACCCTAAACCCTAAACCCAAAACCCTAAATCCTAAACCCTAACCCCAAACCCTAACACCAAACCCTAAACCCCAAATCCTAAAACCTAAACCTTAAAACCTAAACACCTAAACCCTAAACACCTAAACCCTAAACCCTAAACCCTAAACTGTAAACCCTAAATCCTAAACCCAAACCCCAAACCCCAACCCCAAACCCGAAAACCTAAGCCCTATGCCCTAAAAACTAAACCCCGAATGCTAAACCCTAAACCCTGAACCCTAAACCCTAAACCCTAATCCCTAAACCCTAAACCCTAAATCTGAAATCGTAAACCCGAAACCGTAAACCCAAAACCCTAACCCAAAACCCTAACCCCAAACCATAAACCCTAAACCCTAAACCCTAAACCGAAAACACGAAACCCTAAACCCTTAACCCTAAACCTAAAACCCTAAACCCTAAACCCTTAACCATGAATGCTAAACCCTAAACCCTAAACCCTTAACCATGAATGCTAAACCCTAAACCCTAAACCCTAAACCTGAAACCTGAAACCCGAAACCCTACGTCCGAAATCCTAAACCCTAAACCCTAAACCCAAACCCTAAACCCTAAGCCCTAAGCCCTAAGCCCTAAACTTGAAACCCTAAACCCAAAACCCAAAACTCGAAGCCCTAACCCGAAACCCAAAACCCTAAACCCTAAACCCGAAACCCTAAACCCTAAACCCTAAACCCTAAACCCTAAACCAAAAACCCTAAGCCCTAAACCCAAAACCCTGAACGCTAAACCTCAAACCCCAAACCCGAAACCCGAAATGCTAAACCCTAAACCCTAAACCCAAAACCCAAAACCCTAAATCCTAAATCCTAACCCCAAACCCTAACACCAAACCCTAAACCCTAAACCCTAAAACCTAAACCCTAAAACCTAAAAATCTAAACCCTAAACTCTAAACCCTAAATTGTAACCCTAAATCCTAAACCCAAACCCCAAACCCTAACCCTAAACCCTAAAACCTAAACCCTAAACCAGAAACCCTAAACCCTAAACCCTAAATCTAAAATTCTAACCACTAAACCCTAAACCCTAAACCCTATGCCCTAAACACTAAACCCTGAACGCTAAACCCTAAACCCTGAACCCTAAACCCTAAACGCTAAACCCGAAACACGAAACCCTAAATCCAAAACCGTAAACCCAAAACTATAAACCCGTAACCCTAACCCGAAACCCTAACCCCAAACCATAAACCCCAAACCCTAAACCATAAACCCAAAACCCGAAACCCTAAACCCTTCACCCCAACCACAAACCCTAAACCCTAAACGCTTAACCATGAATGCTAAACCCTAAACCCTAAACCCTTAACCACGAATGCTAAACCCTAAACTCTAAACCCTAAACCCGAAACCTGAAACCCGAAACCCTAAGCCCGAAATCCTAAACCCTAAACCCTAAACCCAAACCCTAAACCCTAAGCCCTAAGCCCTAAACTTGAAACCCTAAACCCAAAACCCTAAACTCGAAGCCCTAACCTAAAACCCTAAACCCTAAACCCTAAACCCCAAACCCTAAACCCTAAACCCTAACCCAAAAAACCCTAAGCCTTAAACCCGAAACCCTGAACGCTAAACCCCAAACCCCAAACCCTAAACCCAAAACCCTAAACCCAAAACCCTAAATCCTAAACCCTAACCCCAAACCCTAAAACCAAACCCTAAACCCTAAACCCTAAAACCTAAACCCTAAAACTTGAACACCTAAACCCTAAACCCTAAACCCTAAACCCTAAACCTTAAATCCTAAACCCAAACCCCAAACCCTAACCCCAAACCCTAAAACCTAAACCCTAAACCCTAAACCCTAAACCCTAAACCCTAAACCCTAAACCAAGAACCCTAAACCCTAAAACGCAAACCCTAAAACCTAAACACCTAAAACCTGAACCCTAAACTCTAAACCGTAAACCCTAAACCCGAAACCCTAAACCCTAAACCCAAAATCCTAAACCCTAACCCCAAACCCTAACCGCAAACCCTAAACCTTAAACTCCAAACCTCAAAGCCGAAACCCTAAACCCTAAACCCAAAACCAAAAACCCAAAACCCAAAACCCTCAACCCAAAAGCCGAGACCCAAAACCCTATACCCTAAGCCCTAAACCCTAAACCCGAAACACTGAAACCTAAACCCTAAACCCTAAACCTTAAACCCTAAACCCTAAATTTTAAACCTTAAACCCAAAACCCTAAACCCGAAACCCTAAAACCTAAGCCCTAAACCATAAGCCCGAAACCCTAAACCTTAAAGCCTAAACCCTAAACCCTAAACCCTAAACCCTAAACACGAAACCTGCAAACCTAAACCTGAAATCCTACACCCGATACCCTAACCCCAAACCCTAACCCCAAACCCTAAACCCTAAACCCTAAACCCTAAACCATAAGCCCTAAATTTGAAGCGCTATCCCCAAAACCTAACCCCAAACCCTAAATCCTAAACCCCGAACCCTAAACCCTAAACGCTAAACCCAAAACCCAGAACCATAAACCCCAAAACCCAAACTCTAAAACCTAAACGCCTAAGACCTAAACCCTGAACACTAAACTCTAAACCCTAAGCCATAAACCTTAAATCCTAAACCCAAAACCCAAAACCCTAAAACCTAAACCTTAAACCATAAACCTTAAACCCTAAATCTTAAACCCTAAACCCAAACCCTAACCCCAAACACTAAACCCAAACACTAAACCCTAAATCGTAAACCCTAAACCGTCAACCCTAAACCCAGTACCCTAAACCCTAAAACCCGAACCCAAAAACTTAAACACCTAAACCCTCAACCCTAAACCCTAAACCCTAAATCCTAAAAACTAAAACCTAAACCCTAATTCCTAAAACCTAAGCCCAAACCGTAACCCGAAACCCTAAACCCAAACCCTAAACCCTAAGCCCTAAGCCCTAAACTTGAAACCCCAAACCCAAAACCCTAAACTCGAAGCCCTAACCCGAAACCCTAAACCCTAAACCCTAAACCCGAAACCCTAAACCCTAAACCCTAAACCAAAAACCCTAAACCCTAAACCCGAAACCCTGAACGCTAAACCCCAAACCCCAAACCCCAAACCCCAAACCCTAAACCCTAAACCCTAAACCCAAAACCCTAAATCCAAAACCCTAACCCCAAACCCTAACACCAAACCCTAAACCCTAAACCCCAAAACCTAAACCCTAAAACCTGAACACCTAAACCCTAAACCCTAAACCCTAAATCCTAAACCCAAACCCCAAACCCTAACCCCAAACCCTAAAACCCAAACCCTAAACCCTAAACCCTAAACCAAGAACCCTAAACCCTAAAACGCAAACACTAAAACCTAAAAAACTAAACCCTGTACCCTAAACTCTAAACCGTAAACCGTAAACCCGAAACCCTAAACCCTAAACCCAAAATCCCAAACCCTAACCCCAAACCCTAACCGCAAACCCTAAACCTTAAACTCTAAACCTCAAAGCCGAAACCCTAAACCCTAAACCCTAAACCCAAAACCCTAAACCCTAAAGCCAAAAGCCGAGACCCAAAACCCTATACCCTCAGCCTTAAACCCTAAACCCAAAACACTAAAACTTAAACCCTAAACCCTCAACCCTAAACCCAAAACCCTAAATTTTAAACCTTAAACCCAAAACCGTAAACCCGAAACCCTAAAACCTAAGCCCTAAACCATAAGCTCGAAACCTTAAACCTTAAAGCCTAAACCCTAAACCCTAAACCTGAAACCCTAAACCCTAAACCCTAAACACGAAACCCGCAACCCTAAACCTGAAATCCTACACCCGAAACCCTAACCCCAAACCCTAAACCCTAAACCTTAAACCTTAAACCATAAGCCCTAAATTTGAAGCGCTATCCCCAAAACCTAACCACAAACCCTAAATCCTAAACCTCGAACCCTAAACCCTAAACCCTAAACCCAAAACCCAGAACCATAAACCCCAAAACCCAAACTCTAAAACCTAAATGCCTAAGCCCTAGACCCTAAACACAAAACTCTAAACCCTCAATCCGAAACCTTAACCCCAATCCCTAAACACATAACCCTAAACCCTAAACTCTAAACCCTAAGCCATAAACCTTAAACCCAAAACCCAAAACCCAAAACCCTAAAACCCAAACCCTAAAACCTAAACACCTAAACGTTAAACCCTAAACCCTAAACCCTAAATCTTAAACCCGAAACCAAAACCCCAACCCCAAACACTAAACCCTAAACCGTAAACCCCAAACCGTAAACCCTCAACCCAGTACCCTAAACCCTAAAACCCAAACCCAAAGACCTAAACACCTAAACCCTAAACCCTAAACCCTAAACCCTAAATCCTAAACACTAAACCCTAAACCCTAATTCCTAAAACCTAAGCCCAAACCGTAACCCGAAACCCTAAACCCTAAACCCTAAATCCTAAACCCCCCACCCAAAACCCTGAACCCTAAACCCTAAACCCTAAACCCTAAACCATAAACACTAAACCTAAAAGCCGAAACCCAAAACCCAAAACCCAAAACCCAAAACCCTAAGCCCTAAACACGAAACCTGAAACCCTAAACCCTAAACCCTAAACCCAAAACCCTAAAACCTAAACCATGAACCCTAAACCCTAAATTCCAAACCCTAAACCCTAAACCCGAAACCCGAAACCACAAACCCTAAGCCCTAAACCCTAAGCCCGAAAACCTAAGCCCTAAACCCTAAACCCTAAACCCTAAACCAAGAACACTAAACCCTAAAACACAAACCCAAAAACATAAACACCTAAACCCTAAACCCTAAACTCTAAACCCTAAACCCTAAACCCTAAACCCAAATCCTAAACCCTAACCCCAAACCCTAACTGCAAACCCTGAACCCTAAAATCGAAACCCTAAACCCTAAACCCTAAACCCTAAACCCAAAACCCTAAAACTAAAATTCTAAACCCTAAACATAAACCATAAACCCTAAACCCTATACCCTAAACCCTAAACCCCGAACGCTAAACCCCAAACCCAGAAACCTAAACCCTAAACCCTAAAGCCTAAACCCTAAATCCGAAACCGTAAAACCGAAACCCTAAACGCGAAACCTTAACCCGAAACCCTAACTCCAAACCATAAACCCTAAACCCAAAACCCGAAACCCTAAACCCTTTACCCTAAACCAAAAATCGTAAACCCTAAACCCTTAACCATAAATGCTAAACCCTAAACTAAAACCCTAAACCCCAAACCCTAAACCCTAAACCCGAAACCTGAAACCCAAAACCCTAAATCCTAAAACCTAAACCCTAAACCCTAAATCCTAAACCCTAACCCCAAACCCTAAACCCAAACATTAAACCCTGAACCCTCAACACCAAAACCTAAACCCGAAACCCTAAATTCTAAACCCTAAACCCGAAACCCGAAACCCTAAACCATAAGCCCTAAAGCCTAAGCCCAAAACCCTAAGCCCTAAACCTTGAACCCTAAACCCAAAACCAAGAACACTAAACCCTAAAACGCAAACCCAAAAACATAAACACCAAAACCCTAAACCCTAAAATCTAAACCCTAAACCCTAAACCCTAGACCCAAATCCTAAACCTTAACCCCAAACCCTAACCGCAAACCCTGAACCCTAAACCCTAAACCCTAAACCCCAAACCCTAAACCCTAAACCCTAAAATCAAAACCGTAACCCCTAAACCCTAAAACTTAAAATCTTAACCCTAAACCCTAAACCCTAAACCCTAAACCCTAAACCCTAAACCCTAAACCCTAAACCCTAAACCCTAAACCCTAAATCCTAAACCCTGAACCCCAAACCCTAAACCCTAAACCCTAAACCCTAAATCCGAAACAGTAAACCTGAAACCCTAAACCCCAAACCGTAACCCCAAACCCTATCCCCAAACCATAAACCCTAAACCCTAAACCGTAAACGCAAAACCCGAAACCCTAAACCCGAAACCCTAAATCCTAAACCCTAAACCATGAACCCTAAACCTTAAACCCTAAGCCTGAAACCCTAAACCCTAAACCCTAAACCCTGAATGCTAAACCCTAAACCCTAAACCCTAAACCCTAAACACTAAATACTAAAAGCAAAACCCAAAACCCTAAATCTGGAACCCTAAACACTAAAACCCAAACCCTAAAACCTACACACCTAAACCCTAAACCCTAAACCCAAAACCCAAAATCCTAAATTCTAACCCCAAACCCTAACCACAAACCCTAAACCCCAAACCCTAAACCCAAAACCATAAACCGTAAACACTAAACCCTAAACCTTAAACCCCAAACCCTAAACCCCCAACCGAAAACACAAAACCCTTAACCCTTAACCATAAACCATAAACCCTAAACCCTAAACACTAAATCTAAAACCCAAAACCCAAAACAATAAAAACTAAACCCTAAACCCGTGACACTAAAAACCTCAAATGCTAAACCATAAACCCTAAGCAAAAAACTTGAAACCCCAAGTACAAAAGACAAAACCCTAAACCCCAAATCCTAAACCCTAAACCCTAAACCCTAAAACTGTAAACACTGAACTCTAAACCCTAAACACCTAAACCCTAAACTTTAAAGCCTAAACCCGGAACCCAAAACCCGGAACCCAAACCTTAAAACCTAAACACCTAAACCCTAAACCCTAAAACCTAAATGCTAAATCATAAACCATAAATTCGAAACCCTAACCCCAAACCGTAAACCGTAAACCCCAAACCCAGAAGCCCAAACCCTAAAACCCAAACCCTAAAACCAAAACACCTAAACCCAAAACCCTAAACCCTAAACCCTAAATCTTAAAACCTAAACCTAAACCCTAAATCCTAAACCCTAACCCCAAACCCTAAACCCAAACCCTAAACCCTAAACCCTAAACACCAAGCCTTAAACCCTAAACCCTAAATTCGAAACCCTAAACCCGAAACCCGAACCCTAAACCCTAAGCCCTAAACCCTAAGCCCAAAACACTAAGCCCTAAACCCTGAACCCTAAACCCTAAACAAGGAACACTAAACCCTAAAACGCAAAACCAAAAACATAAACACCAAAACCCTAAACCCTAAACTCTAAACCCTAAACCCTAAACCCTAAACCTTAACCCCAAACCTTAACCGCAAACCCTGAACCCGAAACCCGAAACCCTAAACCCGAAACCCTAAACCCTAAACCCTAAACCCGAAACCCAAACCCTTAAACCCTAAAACTTAAATTCTTAACCCTAAACCCTAAACCCTAAGCCCTAAACCGTAAACCCTGAACGCTAAACCCTAAACCCTAAACCATGAACCCTAAAACCTGAACCCTAAACCCTAAACCCTAAATCCAAAACCGTAAACCTGAAACCCTAAACCCCAAACCCTAACCCCAAACCCTAACCGCAAACCTTAAACCCTAAACCGTAAACCCTAAACGCAAAACCCTAAATCGTAAACCCTAAACCTTAAACTCAAAACCCAAAACCCTAAACCATAAACACTAAACCCTAAACCCTAAATCCTAAACCCTAAAACCAAAACCCTCAGCCCGAAACCTGAAACCCTAATCTCTAAACTCTAAACCCCGAACGCTAAACCCTAAACGCTAAACCCTAAACACAAAATCCTAAACCCAAAAACTAAAACCCTAAATCCCGAACCCTAAACACAAAAACCCAAACCCTAAAACCTACACACCTAAACCCCAAACACTAAACCCTAAACCAAAAAACGTAAACCCTAACCCTAAACCCAAAATCCTAAACTCTAACCGCAAACCCTAACCGCAAACCCTAAACACTAAACCCTAAACCCAAAACCCTCAACCGTAAATACTAAACCCTAAACTCTAAACCCTAAACCCCAAACCCTAAACCCAAAACCCTAAACCCTAAATCTTAAACCCTAACCCTAAACCCTAAACCGTAAACCCTAAACCCTAAACCCTAAACCCTAAACCCAAAACCCTAAGCCCTAAACACTAAACCCTAAACCCTAAATTCTAAACCCTAAACCCTAAACCCTAAACCCGAAACGCTAAACCCTAAACCCTAAACCCTAAGCCCGAAAACCTAAGCCCTAAACCCCAAATCCCAAACTCTAAACCTAGAACCCTAGACCCTAAAACGCAAACCCTAAAACATAAACACCTAAACCCCAAACTATAAACTCTAAACCCTAAACCCTAAACCCTAAACCCTAAACTCAAATCCTAAACGCTAACCCCAAGCCCTAATCCTGAACCCTAAACCCTAAACCCTAAACCCTAAACCATAAACCTTAAGCCCGAAACTCGAAATCCTAAACACTAAACCCTAAACCTTGAACGCTAAACCCTAAACCCTAAACCCTAAACACTAAATTCTAAACCCTAAACCTTAAGTTTGGAACCCTAAACACTAAAACCCAAACCCTAAAACCCAAACCCTAAACCCTAAACCCTAAATCTTAAACCCTAACCCCAAACCCTCAACCCTAAACCCTAAAACCAAAACCCTAAACCCTAAACACTAAACCCTAAACCCTCAATTCTAAACCCTAAACCCTAAACCCTAAACCCGAAACCCTACACCCTAAGCCCTAAACCCTAAACCTGAAACCCTAAGCCCTAAACCACAAACCCCAAACCCTAAACCAAGAACCCTAGACCCTAAAATGCAAACCCTCAAACATAAACACCTAAACCCTAAACCATAAACTCTAAACCCTAAACCCTAAACCCTAAACTCAAATCCTAAACCCTAACCCCAAGCCCTAACCCTAAACCCTAAACCCTAAACCCTAAACCCTAAACCCTAAATCCTAAACCCTAAACCCTAAACCCTAAACCCGAAACCCGAAAACCTAAACCCTAAACCCTAAACCCTAAACCCTAAACCCTAAACCCTAAACCCTAAACCCTAAACACTAAATTCTAAGCCCTAAACCTTAAGTCTGGAACCCAAAACCCTAAACCCAAAACCCTAAACCCAAAACTCTAAACCCTAAACCCTAAACCCAAAATCCTAAACCCTAACCCAAACCCTAACCGCAAACCCAAAACCCTAAACGCTAAACCCAAAGCTATAAACCATCAACACTAAACCCTAAACCCTAAACCCTAACCTCTAAACGCTAAACCCTAAACCCTAAACCCTAAACCTGAAACCCTAAACACTAAGCTGTAAGCCCTAAACCCCAGACCCTAAACCCAAAACCCAAAACCCTAAACCCAAAACCCAAAACCTGAAACCCTAAACCCTAAACCCTAAACCCTAAATTCTAAAACCTAAACAATAAACCCTAAACCCTAAACCCTAAACTCTAAACCCTAAACCCTAAACCCGAAACGTTAAACCCTAAACCAAAAATCCTAAGCCCTAACCACAAACCCTAACCGCAAACCTTAAACGCTAAACCGTAAACCCTAAATGCAAAACCTTAAATCGTAATCCCTAAACCCTAAACTCCAAACACTAAACCCTAAACCGTAAACACTAAACACTAAACCGTAAATCCGAAACCCTAAACCCTAAAGCCTAAGCCCGAAAACCGAAACCCTAAACCCTAAACCCCAAACCCTGAACTCTGAACGCTAAACCCTAAACCCTAAACCCTGAACACTAAATCCTAAACCCAAAAACCTAAACCCTAAATCTGGAACCCTAAACACTAAAACCCAAACCCTAAATCGTAAACCCAAAACCCAAAACCCAAAACCCTAAATCTAAAATCCTAAACTCTAACCCCAAACCCTAACCGCAAACCCTAAACCCTAAACCCAAAACCTTAAACCGTAAACACTAAACCCTAAACCCTAAACCCTAAACGCTAAACACGAAACCCTAAACCCTAAACCCTAAACCTGAAACCCTAAATCATAAACCCTAACCCCAAACCCTAACCCCAAAGCCTAAACCCTAAACCCTAAACCCTAAACCCTAAACCCTAAACCTTAAACCCAAAACCCAAAACCCTAAACCCTAAACCCTAAACCAGAAAGCCTAAACCGCAAGCCCTAAACCGTAAGCCCGAAACCCTAAGCCCTAAACCCTAAACACTAAACCAAGAACCCTAAACAATAAAACGCAAACCCTAAAACATAAACACCTAAACCAAAAACCCTAAACTCTAAACCCTAAACTCAAATCCTAAACCCTAACCCCAAACCCAAACCGCAAACCTTAAACCCTTAACCCGAAACCCTAAACCCTAAACTTTAAACACTAAACCCTAAACCCTAAACCCTAAACCCTAAGCCCGAAACCCGAAATCTTAAACCATAAATCCTAAACCCTAAACCCTGAACGCTAAACCCTAAACCTTAAGCCCTAAACACTAAATCCTAAACCCTAAACCCTAAACCCTAAATCTGGAACCCTAAATACTAAAACCCAAACCCTAAAACCTAAACCCCTAAACGAAAAACCCAAAACCCAAAACCCTAAACCCTAAACGAAAAATCCTAAACCCTAACCCCAAACCCAAACCGCAAACCCTAAACCCTAAACCCTAAATCCTAAACCCTAAACACTAAATCCTAAACCCTAAACCCTCCCTCCATC
>NW_026652176.1:0-12500 GCF_029873635.1 Malania oleifera
TGTTTTGGTTCTTGGGTTTTTGGGTGTTTTTGGGTTTGTTGCGTATTCCGAGCTTACGCCTTATGGTATCGCGGTTTTTTCATCAGGTTTAGTGTTTCGAGTTTATGGTTTTCCAAGCTTTAGGTTTAGGGTTTAGGGTTTGAAGTTTTGGGTTGTAGGGTTTAGAGGGGTGTAGCGTTTAGGGTATAGGGTTTTTGGGTTGGGGTTTGTGTTTGTGCTTACAGTGTAGGGTTTTTTCGGTTTTCGTTGGTTAGGGTTAGGTTTTAGGGGTTTGTGGTGAGGTTTGGGTTAGGATTCGATTTTGGGTTTATGGTTTACGAGTTTAGTGTTTAGGCTCAGGTTTTAGGGTTTCTGTTTAAGTGTTGGGGTTGAGGGTAGGTTTAGTATTTAGGGTTAGGATTAGGGTTTAGGTTTGATCATTACGGGTTTGGGGTTTGTGGGTTTAGAGGATTTAGGGTTTGGGTTTGAACATATACGGTTTTAGGGTTTCGGGTTTTGGTTTAGGGTTTAGGATTTAGGGTTGAGTGGTGTCGGGTTTCGGGTTTTGGGTTTAGGGTTTGCGGTTAGGGTTTGGGGTTAGGGTTTGGGATTTGTGTTTAGGGTTTTGGGTTTAGGGTTTGGAGTTTAGGGTTTAGGGTTTAGGTGTTTATGTTTTAGGGTTTGCGTTTAGGGTTAGGGTTTGGGGTTAGGGTTTGGGATTTGTGTTTAGGGTTTTGGGTTTAGGGTTTGGAGTTTAGGGTTTAGGGTTTAGGTGTTTATGTTTTAGGGTTTGAATTTTAGGGTTTAGTGTTCTCGGTAAGTATTAAGGTGTTTGGGTTTCCAGGCTTGGGTTTCTGGACTTCGGGTTTTAGTGTTTTAAAGCGTTTAGGGTTTCGGGTGTCGGGTTGCGGGGTTTAGGGTTTAGGTTTAGGTTTAGGTTTAGGTTAGGTTTAGTTTAAGTTTTTCGTTTTAGTGTTAGGTTTAGGGTTTACGATTTAGGGTTTATCGTTTGGGGTTAGGGGTTGGGGTTTGGGTTTAAGATTTAGGGTTTGGGGTTTAGGGTTTAGGGTTTAGGGTTTAGGGTTTGTCGTTTGGTTTTTAGGGTTTAGGGTTTAGTGTTTACGATTTAGGGTTTTGGGTTTAGGGTTTGGCGTTTAGGGTTTGCGGCTGGGGTTTGGGGTTAGAGTTTAGGATTTAGGGTTTAGGGTTTAGGGTTTACGGTTTAGGGTTTATTGTTTTTGTTTTTGGGTTTAGTGTTTAGGGTTTAGTGTTTTAGGTTTTTGGGTTTGGGTTTTAGTGTTTAGAGTTCCAGATTTAGGGTTTTGGGATTTGGGTTTAGGATTTAGTGTTTAGGGATTAGGGTTTAGGGTTTAGCGTTCAGAGTTTAGGGTTTTGGGTTTAGGGTTTAGGGTTTCGGGTTTCGGGCTTAGGGTTTAAGGTTTGGGGTTTAGGATTTAGGGTTTAGTGTTTAGTGTTTACGGTTTAGGGTTTAGGGTTTAGAGTTTAGGGTTTAGGGTTTACGATTTTGGCTTTTGCGTTTAGGGTTTACGGTTTAGGGTTTAAGGTTTGCAGTTAGGGTTTGGGGTTAGGGTTTAGGATTTTTATTTTAGGGTTTAAGGTTTCGGGTTTAGGGTCTAGGGTTTAGAGTTTAGGGTTCAAGGTTTATGGTTTAGGGTTTAGGGTTTAGGGTTTTGTGTTTTCGGTTTAAGGTTTTGCTTGTAGTGTTTAGGGTTTAGGGTTTAGGGTTTAGAGTTTAGGATTTTGGGTTTAGGGTTTAGGGTTTCGGGTTTAGGGTTTACGGTTTAGAGTTTGGGGTTTAGGGTTTAGGTGTTTAGGTTTTTGGGTTTGTGTTTAAGGGTTTAGGGTTCTTGGTTTAGGGTTTAGGGTTTAGGTTTTAGGGTTTGGGTTTAGGTTTTCGGATTTAGGGTTTAAGGTTTCTGGTTTCGGTCTTATGGTTTAGGGTTTAGGGTTTAGGATTTAGGGTTTAGGGTTTAGGGTTTAGGGTTTAGGGTTTACGGTTTACGGTTTACTATAACCGGGTTAGGTTTTTTTTAGGGTTTGGGGTTGGGTTTTTGGGGTTCGGTTAAGATTTAGGTTTCGTGGTAGGGTTTAAGTTAGTTTTTGGGTTTAAGGGTTTAGTATTTAGGGTTTAGGGTTTAGGGTTTAGGGTTTAGTGTTTACGGTTTAGGGTTTTTGGTTTAGGGTTTAAGGTTTAGTGTTTGCGGTTAGGGTTTGGGGTTAGAGTTTCCGATTTTGGGTTTAGGGTTTAGGGTTTTGGGTTTTGGGTTTAGGGTTTAGAGTTTTTGTGTTTAGGTTTTAGGGTTTGGGTTTTAGTTTTTACGGTTCCAGATATATAGTTTAGGGTTTTGGGTTTACAATTTAGTGTTTAGGGTTTAAGGCTATGGGTTTAGCATTTAGGGTTTAGGGTTTTGGGTTTTGGGTTTTGGGCTTAGGGTTTAGGGTTTAGGGTTTAGGATTTAGTGCTTAGGGTTTAGTGTGTAGGGTTTAGGGTTTACGATTTTGGGTTTTGCGTTTAGGGTTTACGGTTTAGGGTTTAACGTTTGCGGTTTGGGTTTGGGGTTAGGGTTTAGGATTTTTGGTTTAGGGTTTAAGGGTTCGTGTTTAGGGTTTAGCGTTTAGGGTTTAGGGTTTAGTGTTTAAGGTTTAGGGTTTTTCTTGTAGGGTTTAGGGTTTTGGTTTTGCGGTTAGGGTTTGGGGTTAGGGTTTAGGATTTTGGGTTTAGGGTTTTGGGTTTTGGGTTGAGGGTTTACGGTTTAGAGTTTGGGGTTCAGGGTTTAGGTGTTTAGGTTTTAGGGTTTGCGTTTTAGGGTTTAGGGTTCTTGGTTTAGGGTTTAGGGTTTAGGGTTTAGGGTTTAGGTTTTAGGGTTTGGGGTTTGGGTTTGGGGTTTGGGTTTGGGATTTAGGGTTTAGGGTTTAGGGTTTAGGGTTTAGTTGTTTAGGTTTTAGGGTTTAGGTTTTAGGGTTTAGGGTTTGGGGTTTGTTGTTAGGGTTTGGGGTTAGTGTTTAGGATTTAGGGTTTTCGGTTTAGGGTTTAGGGTTTAGGGTTAAGGGTTTGGGGTTTAACGTTTAGGGTTTTGGGTTTGGGGTTTAGGGTTTTTGGTTTGGAGTTTAGGGTTTAGGGTTTCGGGTTAGGGCTTCCAGTTTAGGGTTTTTGGTTTAGGGTTTGAGGTTTAGGGTTTAGGTTTTAGGGTTTGGGTTTAGGGTTTAGGGTTTAGGGTTTAGGGTTTAGGGTTTAGGATTTAGGGTTTAGGGTTTCGGGTTTCGGGTTCGGGTTTAGGGTTTAGGGTTTAGGGTTTAGGGTTTAACGTTAGGGTTTAGGGTTTAGGGTTTAGGGTTTAGCGTTCATGGTTTAGGGTTTAGGGTTTCGGGTTTAATGCTTAGGGTTTAGGGTTTTGGGTTTTGGGTTTAGGATTTAGGCTTTAGGGTTTATGGTTTGGGGTTAGGGTTTCGGGTTAGGGTTTCGGGTTTAGGGTTTAGGGTTTAGCGTTTAGGATTTAGGGTTTAGGGTTCAGGGTTTAGGGTTTAGGGTTTAGCGTTCAGGGTTTAGGGTTTAAGGTTTAGTGTGTAGGGTTTAGGGTTTAGAATTTAAGTTTTAGGGTTTAGGGTTTAGGGTTTAGGGTTTAGGGTTTAGGGTTTTAGGTTTAGGGTCTTGGTTTAGGGTTTTGGGTTTTGGCTTTCGGGTTTTGGTTTATGGTTTAGGGTTTAGGGTTTAGGGTTTCAGGTTTATGGTTTGGGCTTAGGTTTTAGGAATTAGGGTTTAGGGTTTAGTGTTTAGGATTTAGGGTTTATGGTTTAGGGTTAAGGGTTTAGGTGTTTAGGTGTTTGGTTTGGGTTTTAGGATTTAGGGTTCTGGGTTAGGGTGTTTGGGTTAGGGTTTGGAGTTTAGTGTTTAGGGTTTGGGGTTAGGGGTTTAAGATTAGGGTTTTTGGGTTAGGGTTTAGGGTTTCAGGTTTAGGTGTTTAGGTTTTAGCGTTTGGGTTTTCGGGTTTAGGGTTTTGGGTTAGGGTTTAGGGTTTAGGGTTTAGGGTTTGGGGTTAGGGTTTCGGATTGACGGTTTAGAGTTTAGTGTTTAGGGTTTAGGGCTTAGGAGTTTAGGTTTTACAATTTGGGTTTTTGGGTTTATGGTTCTGGGTTTTGGGTTTAGGGTTTAGGGTTTAGGGTTCAGGGTTTAGGATTTAGGGTTTGGGGTTACGTTTTGGGGTTAGGGTTTCAAATTTAGGGTTTATGGTTTAGGGTTTAGGGTTTAGGGTTTAGGGTTTGGGGTTAGGGTTGGGGGTTAGGGTATCGGGTTTAGGGTTTCGGGTTTAGGGTTGCGGGCTTAGGGCTTAGAGTTTAGGGTTTAGGGTTGCGGGTTTAGGGATTAGGGTTTAGGGTTTAGGGTTTCGGGCTTAGGGTTTTGGGCTTAGGGTTTAGGGTTTTGGGTTTAGGGTTTTGGGTTTAAGGTTTAGAATTTAGGCTTTAGAGTTTAGGGTTTAGGGTTTGGGTTTTACGGTTTCGGGTTTATAGTTTAGGGTTTAGGGTCTCAGCTTTCGGGTTTAGGGTTTAGGGTTTTCGGTTCTGGGTTTTGGGTTTGGGGTTTAGGGTTTAGGGTTTCGGCTTTTAGGTTTAGGGTTTATGATTTAGGGTTGAGGGTTTGGGGTTTTGTGTTTCGAGTTACTGTTTGGGCTTAGGTTTTAGTATTTAGGGTTTAGGGTTTAGTGTTTAGGGTTTAGGGTTTAGGGTTTAGGTGTTTAGGTCTCTGGGTTTGGATTTTAGGGTTTAGGGTTTAGGGTTTAGGGTTTAGGGTTTATGGTTTGGACTTTAGGGTTTGGGGTTAGGGTTTAAGATTTAGGGTTTAGGGTTTAGGGTTTAGGGTTTAACGTTTAGGTGTTTAGGTTTTAGGGTTTAGGGTTTTGGGGTTAAGGTTTAAGGTTTAGGGTTTAGGGTTAGGGTTTAGGGTTTGGGGTTTAGGGTTTAGGGTTTAGGGTTTGTGGTTTAGGGTTTTGGATTTGGGGTTTAGGGTTTAACGTTCATGGTTTAGGGTTTAGGGCTTAGGCGTTTAGGTTTTATAGTTTGGGTGTTCGGGTTTATGGTTCTGGGTTTTGGGTTTAGGGTTTAGGATATAGGGTTTGGGGTTAGGGTTTCGGATTTAGGGTTTATGGTTTAGGGTTTAGGGTTTAGGGTTTAGGGTTTCATGTTAGGGTTTGGGGTTAGGGTATCGGGTTTAGGGTTTCGAGTTTAGGGTTGCGGGTTTAGCGTTTAGGGATTAGGGTTTAGGGTTTAGGGTTCCGAATTTAGGGTTTAGGGTTTAGGGTTTAGGGTTTAAGGTTTAGGTGTTTTGGTTTTAGGTTTTGGGTTTTGGGTTTAGGGTTGAAGGTTTAGGGTTTATGGTTTAGGGTTTAGGCTTTGGGTTTTAGGCTTTAGGGTTCTCGGTCTAAGGGTTAGGGTTTAGGGTTTTGGGTTTAGGATTGGGGGTTTGGGTTTGGGGTTAAGGTTTAAGATTTAGGGTTTAGGGTTTAGGGTTTAGGGTTTAAGGTTTAGGTGTTTTGGTTTTAGGGTTTGGGTTTTAGGGTTTTCGGTTTTGGGTTTAGGGTTTAAGGTTTAGGGTTTTGGGTTTAGGGTTTAGGCTTTGGGTTTTAGGGTTTAGGGTTCTTGGTCTAGGGTCTAGGTTTTAGTGTTTAGGTTTTAGGGTTTAAGGTTTAGGGTTCTGGGTTTTGGGTTAGGGTTTTAGGGTTTAGGGTTCTTTGTCTAGGGTTTAGGGTTTAGGATTGGGGTTAGGGTTTGGGGTTAGGGTTTAAGATTTAGGGTTTAGGGTTTAGGGTTTAGGGTTTAAGGTTTAGGTGTTTAGGTTTTAGGGCTTGGGTTTTAGGGTTTTTGGTTTTGGGTTTAGGATTTAAGGTTTAGGGTTTAGGGTTTAGGGTTTAGGCTTTGGGTTTTAGGGTTTAGGGTTCTCGATTTAGGCTCTAGGGTTTAGGGTTTAGGGTTTAGGGTTTAGGGTTTAGGGTTCTGGGTTTTGGGTTAGGGTTTGGGGTTAGGGTTTCAGATTTAGGGTTTTGGATTTAACGTTTAGGGTTTAGGGTTTAGGGTTTAGGGTTTATGGTTTAGGGTTTAGGGTTTCGGGTTTAGGTTTTAGGGTTTAGGGTTTAGGGTTTCGGGTTTCTGGTCTTGGGTTTAGGGTTTAGGGTTGAGGTGTTTATGGTTTAGAGTTTAGGGTTTAGGGTTTTAGGGTTTAGGGTTTAGTGTTTAGGATTTAGGGTTTAGGGTTTTGCATTTTGTACTTGGGGTTTCGAGTTTTTGGCTTAGGGTTTAGGGTTTAGTGTTTAGCGTTTAGCGTTTTTAGGGTCCATGGTTTAGGGTTTAGTTTTTAAGGTTTTGGGTTTAGGGTTTTGGATTTAGTGTTTAGCGTTTTGGTTTTTGGGTTTAGGGTTTTGGGTTTAGGGTTTAGGGTTCAGGGTTTAGGATTTAGGGTTTAGGGTTTGGGGTTTAGGGGTTAGTGTTTTGGGGTTAGGGTTTAGGGTTTGCGGTTCGGGTTTGGGGTTAGGGTTTAGGATTTTCGATTTAGGGTTTAGGGCTTAGGGTTTAGGGTTTAGGGTTTAGGTTTTTAGGTTTTAGGGTCTGGGTTTTACGGTTTAGGGCTCTGGATTTAGGGTTTAGGGTTTTGGGTTTTGGGTTTTGGGTTAAGCGTTCAGGGTTTAGGGTTTAGGGTTTAGGATTTAGGGCTTAGGGTTTCAGGTTTCGGGTTTCGGGTTTAGGGTTTAGGGTTCAGGGTTTAGGGTTTAACGTTTAGGGTTTAGGGTTTAGGGTTTAGCGTTTAGCGTTCATGGTTTAGGGTTTAGGGTTTCGGGTTTAATGTTTAGGGTTTAGGGTTTTGGGTTTTGGGTTTAGGATTTAGGCTTTAGGGTTTATGGTTTGGGGTTAGGGTTTCGGGTTAGAGTTTCGGGTTTAGGGTTTAGGGTTTAGCGTTCAGGATTTAGGGTTTAGGGTTCAGGGTTTAGTGTTTACGGTTTAGCGTTCAGGGTTTAGGGTTTAGGGTGTAGGGTTTAGGGTTTAGAATTTAAGTTTTAGGGTTTAGGGTTTATGGTTTAGGGTATAGGGTTTAGGGTTTTAGGTTTAGGGTTTTGGTTTAGGGTTTTGGGTTTTGGCTTTCGGGTTTTGGGTTTATGGTTTAGGGTTTAGGGTTTAGGGTTTCAGGTTACGGTTTGGGCTTAGGTTTTAGGAATTAGGGTTTAGGATTTAGTGTTTAGGATTTAGGGTTTATGGTTTAGGGTTAAGGGTTTAGGTGTTTAGGTGTTTGGGTTTGGGTTTTAGGACTTAGGGTTCTGGGTTTAGGGTTTTGGGTTTAGGGTTTGGAGTTTAGTGTTTAGGGTTTGGGGTTAGGGTTTAAGATTTAGGGTTTTGGGTTTAGGGTTTAGGGTTTAAGGTTTAGGTGTTTAGGTTTTAGCGTTTGGGTTTTAGGGTTTAGGGTTTTGGGTTTAGGGTTTAGGGTTTAGGGTTTAGGGTTTGGGTTTAGGGCTTCGGATTGACGGTTTAGAGTTTAGTGTTTAGGGTTTAGGGCTTAGGAGTTTAGGTTTTACAATTTGGGTTTTCGGGTTTATGGTTCTGGGTTTTGGGTTTAGGGTTTAGGGTTTTGGGTTCAGTGTTTAGGATTTAGGGTTTGGAGTTACGTTTTGGGGTTAGGGTTTCAAATTTAGGGTTTATGGTTTAGGGTTTAGGGTTTAGGGTTTGGGTTAGGGTTGGGGGTTAGGGTATCGAGTTTAGGGTTTCGGGTTTAGGGTTGCGGGTTTAGTGCTTAGGGTTTAGGGTTTAGGGTTGCGGGTTTAGGGATTAGGGTTTAGGGTTTAGGGTTTAGGGTTTCGGGCTTAGGGTTTAGGGCTTAGGGTTTAGGGTTTTGGGTTTAGGGTTTTGGGTTTAACGTTTAGAATTTTGGCTTTAGGGTTTAGGGTTTAGCGTTTGGGTTTAAGGGTTTCGGGTTTAGGGTTTAGGGTTTAGGGTCTCAGCTTTCGGGTTTAGGGTTTAGGGGTTTCGATTTTGGGTTTTAGGTTTGGGGTTTAGGGTTTAGGGTTTCGGCTTTTTGGTTTAGCGTTTATGATTTAGGGTTAAGGGTTTGGGGTTTTGTGTTTCGGGTTACGGTTTGGGCTTAGGTTTTAGTATTTAGGGTTTAGGGTTTAGTGTTTAGAGTTTAGGGTTTAGGGTTTAGGTGTTTAGGTCTTTGGGTTTGGATTTTAGGGTTTAGGGTTTTGGGTTTAGGGTTTAGGGTTTATGGTTTGGACTTTAGGGTTTGGGGTTAGGGTTTAAGATTTAAGATTTCGGGTTTAGGGTTTAGGGTTTAAAGTTTAGGTGTTTAGGTTTTAGGGTTTAGGGTTTTGGGGTTAAGGTTTAAGGTTTAGGGTTTAGGGTTTAGGGTTTAGGGTTTGGGGTTTAGGGTTTAGGGTTTAGGGTTTGTGGTTTAGGGTTTTGGGTTTGGGGTTTAGGGTTTAGCGTTCATGGTTTAGGGTTTAGGGCTTAGGCGTTTAGGTTTTACAGTTTGGGTTTTGGGGTTTATGGTTCTGGTTTTGGGTTTAGGGATTAGGATATAGGGTTTGGGGTTAGGGTTTTGAATTTATGGTTTATGGTTTAAGGTTTAGGGTTTAGGGTTTAGGGTTTCGGGTTAGGGTTTGGGGTTAGGGTATTGTGTTTAGGGTTTCGGGTTTAGGGTTGCGGGTTTAGCGTTTAGGGATTAGGGTTTAGGGTTTAGGGTTCTGGATTTAGGGTTTAGGGTTTAGGGTTTAGGGTTTAAGGTTTAGGTGTTTTGGTTTTAGGGTTTGGGTTTTAGGGTTTTGGGTTTTGGGTTTAGGGTTTAAGGTTTAGGGTTTATGGTTTAGGGTTTAGGCTTTAATTTTAGGCTTTAGGGTTCTGGGTCTAAGGTTTAGGGTTTAAGGTTTTGGGTTTAGGATTGGGGGTTAGGGTTTGGGGTTAAGGTTTAAGATTTCCGGGTTTAGGTTATGGTTGTAGGGTTTAAGGTTATAGGTTTTTTGATTTACGGGATGTTGGGTTTTAGGGGTTTCAGTTTGGGGTTAGGGTTTGAGGTTTAGGGTTTTGGGTTTGGGTTTATAGGCGTTGGGTTTTAGGGTCTTAGTAGGGTTCTTGGGGTCCTAGGGTCTAGGTTTTAGTGTTTAATGTTAAGGGTTAAGGTTTAGGGTTCTCGGGTGTTTGGGTTAGGGTTTTAAGGGTTTATCGGGTGTCTTGTCTAGAGGTTTAGGCTTTAGGATTGGGGGTTAGGGTTTTGGGGTTAGGATTTAAAGATTTTAGGGTTTAGGGTTTAGGTTTAGGGTTTTAAGGTTCTAGGTGTTTAAGTGTTAGGCTTGGGTTTTTAGGTTTTTTTTGGTTTTGGGTTAAGGATTTAGGTTATAGGATTTAGGGTTTAGGGATTTATCGGCTTTTAGTTTTAGGGTTAGGGTTCTCGATTTAGGCTCTAGGTTTTTGGAGTTTTCGGGATCTTAGGGTTTCAGGTTTAGTTCTCCTGGTTTTGGTTTCGGGTTTTGGGGTGAGGGTTTCAGACATTAGGGTTTAGGATTTATCATTTAAGTTTAGGGTTTAGGGTTTTTGGTTTTATGGTTTAGGGTTTAGGGTTTTCGGGTTTAGTTTTAGGGTTTTAGTTTTAAGGGTTTCGGGTTTCTTGTCTTGGGTTTTGGGTTAGGGTTTCGAGTTGCGGTGTTTCTATGGTTTCGCGTTTCAGGTTTATGGTTTCGGGTTTAGGCTTTTAGTGTTTCGTCTTTAAGAGGGTTAAGCGGTTTTGCATTTTGTCCTTGGGGTGTCGAGTTTTTTTTGGCTTAGTGGTTCGGGTTAGTGTTTAGCGTTTATCGTTTTTAGTCGGTCCATGGTTCAGGTTTAGTTTTTAAAGGGTTTTGGGTTTAAGGGTTTTTGGTTCCGTGTTTTTCGGGTTTTGTTTTTGGTTTTCGGGTTTTGGGTTTCGGGTTTGGCTTCGGGTTGGGGTTTGGGGTTTCGCGCGGGGTTCGTGATTTGGGGTTCGGGTTTAGGGTTTGCGGTTCGGGTTTGGGGTTAGGGTTTAGGATTTTCGATCTAGGGTTTAGGGTTTAGGGCTTAGGGTTTAGGGTTTAGGTTTTTAGGTTTTAGGGTCTGGGTTTTAGGGTTTAGGGCTCTGGATTTAGGGTTTAGGGTTTTGGGTTTTGGGTTTTGGGTTTAGCGGTCAGGGTTTAGGGTTTAGGGTTTAGGGTTTCAGGTTTAGGGTTTTGGGTTTAGGGTTAAGGGTTCTGGGTTTGGGGTTTGGGTTTAGGATTTAGGGTTTAGGGTTTACGGTTTAGGGTTTCGGGTTTGGTGTTAGGGTTTGGGGTTAGGGTTTAGCATTTAGGGTTTTGGGTTTAGGGTTTAGGGTGTCTCGAGGATTTCGCGGTTTAAGACTTCCGACGATTCCAGTACTTCCAGGTTCCGGATTCTCGATGGGTTTTGCGTCTGTCTCGGCTTCGGGTCTTTGTTTAGACCGTTCGGGTTCAAGAATTAGAGGTTTTGGCTTTCTCAGTCTGGCCTCGAGTTCAGGGTTAATACTCTTCACAGCCTCTTCAGGTTTTCAGGGTCTTCGACTTCACTTTCGGTACTTAATGTTCTTTAGGACCTTAGTTTTCCAGGTTCTCCGGGAGCTTCAGAGTTCTCGGATCTTCGGGTTTCGCCTTTCGGCTTGGCTGTCTCGGTTCCGTCTTTCCAGGTTTTGCGTTTCCCGTTCTCACCCTCCTGATCTAGGGGTCCCAGTTTCGGATCCTAGCGTTCAGGCCTTTCGGGTTCCAGGTTTCGGGTTTTTTTTGTTTCGCTGTCTTCCGGGTTTTCGGGTTTCAGGGTTTCACATGTTTCCGGAGTCTTAGAGATCGAGGGTTTAGGGTTCCGGAATTTCCGTGTTTCAGGGACTTCGGGAATGGTTTTGGGTTTCGGGTTTAGGTTTGGGGATTTGGGTTTAGGGGTTTAGTAGGGTTTAGGGTTTCGTGTTTCGGGTTTAGTGATTTTAAGGGCTTGAGGGTGTACCGTTCGAGTTTTGTGATTTTCGTTTCTAGGGTGTTGAGTAGGTTTTAGGTTTCAGGGTTTCGGGTTTAGGAGTGTCAGGATCAGGGTTTAGGGTTTGCGTTTGGTGATATTGGGGTTGGGTTTCGGGTTTTTGGGGTTCTCCGATTTTGGTTTTCCGCAGTTTAGGTTTTTACTGGTTTTAGGGTTTTAGGGTTGAGACTTTAATAGTTTTGGGTTTACAGGTTTTAGGGGGTGTCGGGTTTCGGGTTTTAGGGTTTCGGGTTTCGGGTTTCGCGTTTTGGGTTTAGGGTTCGAGGTTTTCTGGTGGAGGGTTCCCCTCCGGGGTGAGGTTACGGGGTAGGAGGGGGTTCTAGGGTGTTGGGTTTCTGGTTAGGGGGTAGGGGTGGAGGGGGTCGGCGTGCCCCGTGCCGATGTAGGGGGGAGGAGGGAGGGTTTAGTTTTCAGGGTTTACGGTTTTTGGGTTCTTGGGTTCAGGGTTTAGGGTTTAGGAGTTGGGGTGCACGGCGTGTTCCGGGTTCGAGGTTTTGGGTTTCCGGGTTTGGGGTTAGGGTTTAGGCTTTCGGTTTTCGGGTTTCGGGTTTTGGTTTTCGTGTTTCGGTTTTTGGTTTTCGGTTGTTTTGGTTTCGGGTTCTTGTTTTGGTCTCGCGGCTTCGGAGATATTCGGTTATTATCGCAGGGTTTTGTTTTTTTTCTTTCAACATTTTTTGGGGTTCGGGTTTCGCTTTCGGGTTTCGGACTTTTGCGTTTCCGGGTTTCTGTTTTCTGGTTTCGGTGTTAGTTTTTTGGGGTTTTTTGGGTCTTTTCCGGTTTTCGGGTTTCGGGTTTTCGGTTTCTGGTTTCGGGTTTCGGTTTTTGGTTTTGCGGGTTTCGGGCTTTGGGTTTTGTGTTGTGGGTTTCGGGTTGCGGGTTTGTGGTTTCGCGTTTCGGGTTTCGTGTTTTCGGGTTTCGGGTTTCTTTTTCCGGCTTTCTGTTTTTTCGGGTTTGTGTTTTGTTCTCTTTGTTTTCGCCGTTTTTTGGCTTTTTTTTCGTGTTCGGTTTTCTCATTTCGGGTTGTTCGTGTCCCCGGTTTCGAGTCTTTCCGTTTTTCTGCTTTTGTGTTTCTAGGGTTTTGCGATGTCGTGTTTCGGGTTGCGGCTGTCGGGTTTAGGGTTTAGGGTTTAGGTTTTAGGGTTTAGGGTATAGGGTTAAGTGTTTAGGGTTTAGGGTTTAGGATTTGGGGTTTGGGGTTTGGGGTTTAGGGTTTAGGGTTTGCGGTTAGGGTTTGGGGTTAGTATTTAGGATTTTCGGCTTAAGGTTTAGGTGTTAGGGTTTGGGGTTTAGGGTTTAGGGTTTAGGTTATAGGGTTTGGGTTTTAGGGTTTTGGGTTCTAGATTTAGGGTTTACGGTTTAGGGTTTATGGTTCAGGGTTTAGGGTTTAGGGTTTAGAGTTTAGGGTTTAGGGTTTAGTGTTCTTGGTTTAGGGTTTAGGGTTTAGCGTTTCGGGTTTCGGGTTTAGGGTTTCATATTTCGAG
>NW_026652176.1:17500-20000 GCF_029873635.1 Malania oleifera
GTTGATCTTTGAAGTGGGTGAGCGGCAAGTTGTGGGGCCAGAGCTTGTGCAGCAAGCGTGTGATAAAGTTCTGCTCATCAGGGATAGGATCAGTGTAGCTCAGAACCGACAGAAAAGTTATGCCGACCATCACCACAGGAAATTAGAGTTTGACGTGCGGGACCATGTGTTTTTGAAGATAGCTCCGATGAAAGAGGTTATGCGATTTGGGAAGAAGGGTAAGTTTAGTCCTAGGTTTATCGGTTCATTTGAGATTTTAGATAAAGTGGGACTAGTAGTCTATCGACTAGCTTTGCCACCTGTGTTGTCCAGGACGCACGACGTATTCCATGTAGCTATGTTGAGGAAATACGTCTTAGATCCTTCTTATATCATCAGTTATGATGAGTTGGAGCTTAGTGATTCACTGGGGTATGAGGAGATACCAGTTCAGATTCTGGATAGGAAAGTATAGGAGCTACGTAACAAGAAGATTCCTCAGGTAAAAGTTTTGTGGAGGAATCATGCGGTAGAAGAGGCTTCTTGGGAGTCCGAGGAGCAGATGAAGCAGAAGTATCCGCATCTATTTCCAGAAGTATGATTCAGTAAAATGTAAGTAGTGAAGTATTATTTTCTTTTGCAGGTACAGGTAATGGTTAATTAGTGTAGTATTTTAGTTCTAGGATAAGTTTTCTTTTGTACATATAATCTTCCAGGACTCGGAATGTAACCATGGTATTCCTTCGCCATAAGTGCTGATAGGTAATAAATGAGTAGACAATTTTCCTTATTAAGGGATGACGAGTTATGTGAACAGTAAATTTCGAGGACGAAATTTTTATAAGGAGGGGAGGATGTAACGACCCGAATTTAAAATGAAATTTAAATAATAAAGAAAGGGAAATGGAAACCAAAAACAGAAGGAAGCCATCGACGTCATCGACGACATTGAACTTTGGGAGGGAAAACGGAAAAAGGGATCAACAGGACTTCGTCGACGAATACAGGGGGTTCGTTGACGAAGGCTTAGGAGAATTCGTCGATGAACACAGGGCTTCGTTGACGAGAAAATACCGAGAGGGGTTATGAGGCAGCCTGAATTTCGTTGACGAATACAGGGTTTCGTTGACGAATACAGGGTCTCGTTGACGAAATTTGTGAAGGACTCGTCAATGAAGAACGGGCTCGTCGATCAAATCCCCTATTTTATATATACGAAAATCCATATTTTTAAAGCTTCTTTAAGAAGCTAACTCTCTCTCTCTCTCTCTCTCTCCCCTTCGGTTCTCCCTCTCTTTCTCTCTCTCTCTCTCTCTCTCTCTCTCTCTCTCTCTCTCTTTCTCTCTTCGTTTTTGGGCTATTTTTACGCCGGATCGACGATCCGAAGTTACCACGACGCTCCTGGCGGAGTTCTCTCCAAATCTTCTGGAGTGGATCATCGGTGAAAGTAAGGAGGAAACCATCCCAAATCTAAGGTAGGGCTTTATACTCAATTTTTATATTTGTGACAGTTGAGAGAAGTGTTGTACGCGTTAAAATATTAAAGTTTAATACTGGAAGTTTCCGTTTCCAGGGGTGTTGATTGGGAACGTTGGGAATCATCCCTAAGTTTAGGTAAGGCTTTTAAGCCTAATTTGACTTAGTGATAGTTATAGAAAATGTTGTATGTACGAAAATACTGAACTTTAGTTCTGGTGAATTTCATTTTCAGGGTATTGAGTCGGAAACCCTACGGGTGCAGGGAAAAGTTTCTTAGGGGCTGTTTAGGAATCAGGTAAGGGGATAAACTAAGCTAGTTTCTATTTTTGAGAAAATGCTTATATATATATATATATTTATCATTTGATGGAAAATGTATAAGTTTATATATATGTTTTATATTTGCAAAATACTGTGAAAATGATCATATGTTGAATATGTGGAAAATCTATTGTGTGGCATGAGTAAAATGTTAGGAAATACTGTTTTTTGGGAATGTGGATGGTATGAATTTTTATGATGGAAAACAGCGTACGGGCTGAGATTTTTTATATGATTTGCCAGCGTACGGGCTGTGCTATGTTTTGCTAGCGTACGGGTCGTGCTATGTGATGTGATTTGCCAGCGTACGGGTTGTGCTATGGTTGCCGATGCATGGGTCGTGCTATGTGATGTGATTTACCAGCGTACGTGCTGTGCTATGTTTTGCCGGTGTACGGGCCGTGCTATATGAGTGTGATTTATCGGCATACGGGTCATGCTATATGACTGTGATTTGTCGGCGTACGGGCCGAGCTCTGATAAAATGTGTAATACCACAGTACGGGCCGATGATTTTCATGATACACGTATATATGTAAAATGATATGATTGATTTGGAAATGTATGATATGAAATATCCCTGTATCACGATTTCAGTATATGTATGTGTTATCAGAACCTGGTTGGCTTGGTTTAGGCTAGCACTTACACGGTACCATTGCTATGTGTCCATGGTCTTCGTGATCATGATATTTGTGTTAATGCCGTTGTACAGAGTGGT
>NW_026652176.1:25000-52500 GCF_029873635.1 Malania oleifera
TGTGTTTAGGGTTTAGGGTTTAGGGTTTAGGGTTTTCGATTTCGGGTTTAGCGTTTATGGTTTAGCGTTTAGGGTTTACTATTTAGGGTTTAATGTTTAGGGTTTGAGGTTTCGGGTTTTGGGTTTAGGGTTTAGGGTTTAGGGTTTAGAGTTTAGGGTTTAGGGTATAGGGTTTGGGGTTAGGGTTTAGGATTTACGGTTTAGGGTTTAGGCTTGAGGGTTGAGGGTTTAGGTGTTTAGGTTTTAGGGTTTGGTTTTTAAGGTTTAGGGTTTAGGGTTTAGGGTTTAGGTTTTAGGGTTTAGGATTTAGTGTTTAGGGTTTATGTGTTTAGGTTTTAGGGTTTGCGTTTTAGGGTTTAGGGTTTTGGATTTTGGGTTTAGGGTTTAGGGTTTATGGTTTAGGGTTTTGCGTTCAGGGCTTAGGGTTTTGGGTTTGGGGTTTAGGGTTTTGGGTTTAGGGTTCAGGGTTTTGGGTTTAGTGTTTAGGGTTTAGAATTTAGGGTTTAGGGTTTAGGGTGTAGGGTTTCAGGTTATGGGTTCAGGGTTTTGGGTTTAGGGTTTAGGGTTTTGGGTTTAGGGTTTAGGGTTTAGGGTTTAGTGCTTTGGGTTTAGGGGTTCAGCGTTAGGGTTTCGAGTTTAGGGTTTAGGGTTTGGGGTTTCGGGTTTCGAGTTTAGGGTTTAGGGTTTGGGGTTTAGGGTTTAGGGTTTAGGGCCTTGGGTTTCGAATTCAGTGTTTACAGTTTTTGGTTTTTGGTTCAGGGTTTAGGGTTTTGGGTTTAGGGTTTGCGGTTAGTGTTTGTGTTAGGGTTTAGGTTTTTTAGTTTACGGTTTAGGGTTTAGGGTTTGGTGTTTAGGGTTTGCAGTTTATGGTTCGGGGTTGGGGTTTCGTGTTAGGGTTCCGAATTTAGGGTTTAGGTTCTACCGTTTTGTGTTTAGGGTCTAGGGTTTGGGGTTAGGGTTTCGGTTTAAGATTTCGGGTTTAGGATGTGGGGTTTAGGGTTTAGGGTTTCGGGTTAGGATTTCTGGTTTAGGGTTTAGGGTTTAGGGTTTAGCATTTTGGGTTTTTAGGGTCCAGGGTTTACGGTTTAGTTTTTAGGGTTTTGGGTTTATGGTTTTGGATTTAGAGTTTAGGGTTGAGGGTTTCGGGTTTAGGGTTTTGGATTTAGGGTTTAGGGTTCTGGGTTTAGTGTTTAGGGTTTAGGGTTTAGGGTTTAGGGTTTAGGGTTTAGGGTTTGGGGTTAGGGTTTAGGGTTTAGGGTTTTGGGTTTTGGGTTTTGGGTTTGGGGTTAGGGTTTCGGGTTTAGGGTTTCTATTTTACGATTTTGGGTTTAGGGTTTAGGGTTTTGGGGATTAGGGTTTAGGTTTTAAGGTTTACGGTTAGCATTTAGGGTTTCGGGTTTCAGATTTTGGGTTTAGGGTTTCGAGTTTCAGGTTTCAAGTTTCGGGTTTCGAGTTTAGGCTTTACGGTTTAGGGTTTAGGGTTTAGGGTTTAGGTTTTAGGTGTTTAGGTTTTAGGGTTTGGGTTTTAGGGTTTAAGGTTCTTGGTTTTGGGTTTAGGGTTTAGGGCTTAAGGTTTGCGATTAGGGTTTGGGGCTAGGGTTTAGGGTTTAGCATTTAGGGTTTAGGGTTTCGGGTTTAGGGTTTAGGGTTTACGGTTTACGGTTTGGGTTTAGGGTGTCAGGTTTCGAGTTTAGGGTTTCGGGTTTAGGATTTAGGTTTTTGGGTCTAGGGTTTAGGGTTTTGGGTTTCAGGTTTCGTGTTTCAAGTTTAAGGTTTAGGGTTTAGGGTTTAGGGTTTAGGGTTTCGGTGTTTAGGTTTTAGGGTTTGGGTTTTAGGGTTTAGGGTTTAGCGTTTAGGGTTTATGGTTTGGGGTTAGGGTGTGGGGTTAGGGTTTCATATTTAGTGTTTAGGGTTTAGCGTTTACGGTTTAGGGTTTTGGGTTTAGGGTTTAGGTGTTTAGGTTTTATGTTTTGGTTTTAAAGGTTTAGGGTTATTGGTTTAGGGTTTAGGGTTTACGGTTTAGAGTTTAGGGTCTAGGGGTTTAGGTTTTAGGGATTGGGTTTTAGGGTTTAGGGTTCTAGATTTAGGGTTTAGGGTTCAGGGCTTGGGGTTTAGGGTTTAGCGTGGGTTTAGGGTTTTGGGTTGAGGGTTTCGGGTTTAGGGTTTAGGGTTTAGGGTTTAGAATTTAGGGTTTAGGGTTTAGGATTTAGGGTTTAGGGTTTAGGGTTTAGAATTTAGGGTTTAGGGTTTAGGGTTTAGGGTTTAATGTTTCACGTTTTGGGTTTTTAGTTTTGGGTTTAGGTTTTAGGGTTTTTGGTTTATGGTTTAGGGTTTCGGGTTTGGGGTTTTGGGCTTAGGGTTTAGTGTTTCGGGTTTAAGGTTTCGAGTTTAGGGTTTAGGGTTTACCGTTTAGGGTTTATGGTTTAAGGTTTAGGGTTTATGGTTTTCGCGTTTAGGGTTTAGGGTTTAGGGTTTAGGGTTTAGGGATTTGGGTTTAGTGTTTATGGTTTAGAGTTTTGGGTTTAGGGTTTAGGGTCTTGTTGTTTAGTTTTTAGGGTTAGGGTTTTAAGGTTTAGGGTTCTCGGCTTAGGGTTTAGGGTTTCAGGGTTAGGGTTTGGAGTTTAGGGTTTAGGTTTTTGGGTTTAGGGTTTTGGGTTTCGGGTTTAGGGTTTCGGGTTTAGGGTTTAGGGTTCCGTGTTTATGGTTTTGGGTTTTTGGTTCAGGGTTTAGGGTTTAGGGTTTAGGGTTTGCGGTTACGGTTTGGGTTAGGGTTTAGGATTTTGAGTTTAGGGTTTAGGGTTTAGGGTTTAGGGTTTAGTGTTTAGCGTTTATGGTTTGTAGTTTATGGTTCGGGGTTAGGGTTTGGTGTTAGGGTTCCAGATTTAGGGTTTAGGCTCTACGGTTTCATGTTTAGTGTTTAGGGTTTGGGGTTAGTGTTTCGGGTTTAGGGTTTAGGGTTTAGGGTTTAGGGTTTAGGGTTCTAAGTTTATGGTTTTGGGTTTAGGGTTTAGGGTTTACGGTTTGGGGTTGAGGGTTTAGGGATTAGGGCTTAGGGTTTGGGGTTTCGGGTTTCGAGTTAGGGTTTTAGGTTTAGGGTTTCGAGTTCAGGGTCTAGGAGTTAGGGTTTAGGGTTTAGGGTTTAGAGTTTTGGGTTTAGGGTTTGGGTTTTGGGGTTTAATGTTCGGGGTTTAGGGTTTAGGGTTTAGGGTTTTGGGTTAAGGTTTGGCGTTAGGGTTTGGGGTTTAGGGTTTGGGTTTTAGGATTTAGGGTTTAGGGTTTAGGGTTTATGTTTTACGGTTTAGGGTTTAGGGTTGTGGGTTTTAGGGTTTAGGATTTAGTGTTTAGGGTTTAGGGTTTTGTGTTTTGTGTTTTCTACTTGGGGTTTCCAGTTTTTGGTTTAGGGTTTAGCGTTTATGGTTTTTTGGGTCCAGGGTTTAGGGTTTAGTTTTTAGGGTTTTGGGTTTACGGTTTCGGATTTAGAGTTTAGGGTTGAGGGTTTCGGGTTTTGAGTTTTGAATTTAGGGTTTAGGGTTCTAGGTTTAGTGTTTAGGGTTTAGGGTTTAGGGTTTTGGGGTTTGGGGTTAAGGTTTAGGGTTTAGGGTTTAGGGTTTGGGGTTTGGGCTTAGGGTTTAGGGTTTAGCGTTTAGGGTTTTGGGTTTAGGGTTTGGGGTTAGGGTTTGGGATTTTGGGTTTAGGGTTTAGGGTTTTGGGTTTTGGGTCTACGATTTAGGGTTTAGGGTTTAGGGTTTAGGGTTTACGGTTAGCGTTTAGGGTTTCGGGTTTCGGGTTTTGGTTTTCATGTTTAGGATTTCAGATTTAGGGTTTTGGGTTTAGGGTTTTGTGTTAAAGGGTTTCGGGTTTCGGGTTTCGGGTTTAAGGTGTAGGGTTTAGGTGTTTAGGTTTTAGAGTTTGGGTTTTAGGGTTTAGGGTTCTGGTTTTGGGTTTAGGGCTTAAGGTTTGCGATTAGGGTTTTGGGTTAGGGTTTAAGGTTTAGGGTTTAAGGTTTAGGGTTTCAGGTTTAAGGTTTAGGGTTTACGGTTAGGGTTTAGGGTCTCAGGTTTCGGGTTTAGGGTTTCGGGTTTAGGATTTTGGGTTTAGGGTTTAGGGTTTTGGGTTTTGGGTTTCAGGTTTAGGGTTTAGGGTTCTGGGTTTAGGGTTTAGGGTTTAGATGTATAGGTTTTAGGGTTTAGGGCTTTGGGGTTGAGGTTTAGGGTTTAGGGTTTGTTGTTTGGGGTTAGCGTTTGGGGTTAGGGTTTTGGGTTTAGGGTTTAGGGTGTAGGGTTTAGGGTTTTGGGTTTAGGGTTTAGGGTTTAGGGTTTCGGGTTTTAGGTTTCAGGTTTCGGGTTTAGGGTTTAGGGTTTTGGGTTTAAGGTTTAGGGTTTAGGGTTTAGCGTTTAGGGTTTTGGGTTTTAGGTTTAGCGTTTTAGGTTTGGGGTTAGGGTTTCGTAGTTAATGTTTAAGGTTTAGCATTTAGGGTTTAGGGTATTGGGTTTAGGGTTTAGGTGTTTAGGTTTTAGGGTTTGGGTTTTAAGTTTTAGGGTTCTGGGTTTAGGGTTTAGGGTTTAGGGTTTAGGTTTTAGGTTTTAGGGTTTAGGGTTTAGGGTTTAGGTTTTAGGTTTAGGGTTTGGGTTTTAGGGTTTAGGCTTCTGGATTTAGGGTTTAGGTTTTAGGGTTTGGGTTTGATAGTGTAGGGTTTAGGGTTTACGGTTTAGCGTTTAGGTTTTAGGGTTTAGGGTTTAGGTGTTTAGGTTTTAGGGTTTGGGTTTTAGGGTTTAGGGTTTTGGATTTTGGGTTTAGGGTTTATGGTTTAGGGTTTAGCGTGCGGGGCTTAGGGTTTAGGGTTTGGGGTTTTGGGTTTGGGGTTTAGGGTTTAGGTTTTAGGGTTTGGGGTTTAGAATTTAGGATTTAGGGTTTAGGGTTTAGGGCTTAGGTTTTTAGATTATGGGTTTTGGGTTTTGGTTTAGGATTTAGGGTTTTTTGTTTAGGGTTTAGGGTTTAGGGTTTACGGCTTAGGGTTTTAGGGTTTCAGCGTTAGGGTTTCTAGTTTAGGGTTTAGGGTTTAGGGTTTAGGGTTTAGGGTTTCGGGTTTACGGTTTAGGGTTTAGGGTTTAGGGTTTATAGTTTAGAGTTTATGGTTTAGTGTTATGGTTTAGGGTTTAGGGTTTAGTGTTTACGGTGTTACGTTTTGGGTTTAGGGTTTAGGGTTTATGGTTTAGGGTTTGGGGTTTATGGTTCAAGGTTAGGGTTTTGCGTTTTGGGTTTAGGGTTTCAGGTTTATGGTTTTGGAATAACGGTTTAAGGTTCAGTGTTTTGGTTTTAGGGTTTAGGGTTTTGGGTTTAGTATTTTGGGTTTAGGGTTTTGTGTTTTGGGTTTAGGGTTTATGGTTTTGGGTTTAGAGCTTAGGGTTTTGGGTTAGGGTTTGGGTTTAAGGTTTAGGGTTTAAGTTTCAGGGTTTAGGGTTTGGTGTTAGGGTTTGGGGTTTGTGATTGGGGCTTAGGGTTTAGGTGCTTAGGTTTTAGGGTTTGGGTTTAGGGTTTAGGGTTTAGGGTTTTAGGGTTTAGGGTTTTGTGTTTAGGGTTTGGGGTTTTGTGTTTTGTGTTTTGTACTTGGGGCTTCGGGTTTTTGGTTTATGGTTTAGTGTTTTGGGTTTAGCGTTTAGGGTGTTTAGGGTCCAGGGTTTAGGGTTTAGTTTTTAGGGTTTTGAGTTTATGGTTTTGGATTTAGAGTTTAGGGTTGAGGGTTGAGGGTTTAGGGTTTTGGATTTAGGGTTTAGGGTTCTTGATTTAGTGTTTAGGGTTTAGGGTTTAGGGTTTGGGGTTAGGGTTTAGGGTTTAGGGTTTAGGGTTTGGGGTTAGGGATGGGGGTTTAGGTTTTCGGGTTTACGGTTTTGGGTTTAGGGTTTAGGTTTTATGGTTTTGGTTTTAGGATTTAGGGTTTAGGGTTTCGGGTTTGCGGCTTGTGTTTAGGGTTTCGGGTTTCGGGTCTTGATTTTCGGGTTTAGGATTTTGGGTTTAGGGTTTTGGGTTTAGGGTTTCGGGTTTCGGGTTTTAGGTTTCGGATTTTGGGTTTAGGGTTTAGGGTTTAGGTGTTTAGGTTTTAGGGTTTGGGTTATAGGGTTTAGGGTTCTGGGTTTAGGGTTTAGGGTTTAAGGTTTAGGGCTTAAGGTTTGGGGGTTAGGGTTTGGGGTTAGGGTTTAGGGTTTAGCGTTTAGGGTTTAGCGTTTCGGGTTTAGTGTCTCGGGTTTCGGGTTTAGGGTTTTGGGTTTAGGATTTAGGGTTTTAAGTTTAGGGTTTACGATTTAGGGTTTCGGGTTTTAGGTTTCTGGTTTCGGGTTTAGGGTTTAGGGTTTCGGGTTTAGGGTTTAGGGTTTAGGGTTTAGCGTTTAGGGTTTTGGGTTTTAGGTTTAGCGTTTAAGGTTTGGGGTTAGGGTTTCGTAGTTAATGTTTAAGGTTTAGCATTTAGGGTTTAGGGTATTGGGTTTAGGGTTTAGGTGTTTAGGTCTTAGGGTTTGGGTTTTAAGTTTTAGGGTTCTGGGTTTAGGGTTTAGGGTTTAGGGTTTAGGTTTTAGGTTTTAGGGTTTAGGGTTTAGGGTTTAGGTGTTTAGGTTTTAGGGTTTGGGTTTTAGGGTTTAGGCTTCTGGATTTAGGGTTTAGGTTTTAGGGTTTGGGTTTGATAGTGTAGGGTTTAGGGTTTACGGTTTAGCGTTTAGGTTTTAGGGTTTAGGGTTTAGGTGTTTAGGTTTTACGGTTTAGGGTTTTGGATTTTGGGTTTAGGGTTTATGGTTTAGGGTTTAGCGTGCGGGGCTTAGGGTTTAGGGTTTGGGGTTTTGGGTTTCGGGTTTAGGGTTTAGGTTTTAGGGTTTGGGGTTTAGAATTTAGGATTTAGGGTTTAGGATTTAGGGCTTAGGTTTTTAGGTTATGGGTTTTGGGTTTTGGTTTAGGATTTAGGGTTTTTTGTTTAGGGTTTAGGGTTTAGGGTTTACGGCTTAGGGTTTAGGGTTTCAGCGTTAGGGTTTCTAGTTTAGGGTTTAGGGTTTAGGGTTTAGGGTTTAGGGTTTCGGGTTTACGGTTTAGGGTTTAGGGTTTAGGGTTTATAGTTTAGAGTTTATGGTTTAGTGTTTATGGTTTAGGGTTTAGGGTTTAGTGTTTACGGTGTTGCGTTTTGGGTTTAGGGTTTAGGGTTTATGGTTTAGGGTTTGGGGTTTATGGTTCAAGGTTAGGGTTTTGCGTTTTGGGTTTAGGGTTTCAGGTTTATGGTTTTGGGTTAACGGTTTAGGGTTCAGTGTTTTGGTTTTAGGGTTTAGGGTTTTGGGTTTAGTATTTTGGGTTTAGGGTTTAGTGTTTTGGGTTTAGGGTTTATGGTTTTGGGTTTAGAGCTTAGGGTTTTGGGTTTTGGGTTTTGGGTTTAAGGTTTAGGGTTTAAGTTTCAGGGTTTAGGGTTTGGTGTTAGGGTTTGGGGTTTGTGATTGGGGCTTAGGGTTTAGGTGCTTAGGTTTTAGGGTTTGGGTTTTAGGGTTTAGGGTTCCGGGTTTAGGTTTTAGTGTTTAGGAATTAGTGTTTAGGGTTTAGGTGTGTAGGTGTTTAGGTTTTAGGGTTTGGGTTTTAGGGTTTAGGGCTTTAGATCAAGGGTTTAGGGTTTAGGTCTCTAGGTTTTTGGGTTTGGGTTTTTGGATTTAGGGTTTAGGGTTTAGGGTTTAGGGTTTGGGGATTAGAGTTTAGGGTTTAGGGTTTGGGGTTTTAGTGTTTAGGGTTTAGGGTTTAGAAGTTTGGGTTTAGGGTATAGGGTTTGGGGTTAGGGTTTGGGGTTAGGTTTTAGGATTTAGGGTTTAGGGTTTAGGGTTTAGGGTTTCGGGTTTATGGTTTTGGTGTTTTGGTTTTAGGGTTTGGGGTTTAAGGTTTTGGGTTTTGGGTTTAGGGTTTAGGGTTTTCGGTTTAGGGTTTAGGGTTTAGGGTTTCGGGTTTAGGTTTTAGGGTTTAGGTGCGTAGGTTTTAGGGTTTAGGGTTCTACGTTTAGGTTTTTAGGGCCTAGGGTTTAGGGTTTATGGTTTGGGGTTAGGGTTTCGTATTTAGGGTTTAGGGTTTAGTGTTTAGGGTTTAGGGGTATACATTTTAGCATTTGGGTTTTAAGGTTTAGGGTTCTGGGTTTAGGGTTTACGCTTTAGGGTTTAGGGTTTAGGTTTTAGGGTTTTTGAATTATTGTTTAGGGTTTAGGTGTTTAGGTGTTTAGGTTTTAGGGTTTGGGTTTTAGGGTTTAGGGTGTTGGATTTAGGGTTTAGGGTTTACGGTTTACGGTTTAGTGTTCAGCGTTCAAGGGTTAGGCTTTTGGGTTTGGGGTTTAGGGTTTTGGGTTTAGAGTTCAGGGTTTAGGGTTTAGGGTTTAGGGTTTAGGGTTTAGAATTTAGGGTTTAGGGTTTAGGGTTTAAGGTTTCAGGTTATGGGTTTTGGGTATTGGGTTTAGGGTTTAGGGCTTAGGGTTTAGGGTTTCAGCATTAAGCTTTCGAGTTTAGGTTTGGGGTTTAGGGTTTAGGGTTTGGGGTTTAGGGCTTAGTGTTTACGATTTTCAGTTTTTGGTTTAGGGTTTAGGGTTTGCGGTTCGGGTTTGGGTTAGGGTTTAGGTTTTTTGGTTTAGGGTTTAGGGTTTTTTGGTTTAGGGTTTAGGGTTTAGGGTTAGGGTTTCGGGTTTAGGGTTTAGGATTTAGGGTTTCGGGTTTAGGGTTTTGAGTTTTGGGTTTAGGGTTTTGAGTTTTGGGTTTAGGGTTTCGGGCTTCCGGTTTCGTGTTTTGGGTTTGGGGTTTTGAGTTTTGGGTTTAGGGTTTCGGGCTTCCGGTTTTGTTTTTTGGGTTTAGGGTTTAGGGTTTAGGGTTTAGGGTTAGGGTTTAGGGTTTAGGGTTTAGGGTTTCGGGTTTGGGGTTAGGGCTTGTGGTTAGGGTTTGGGGTTTTGGATTTGGGTTTTAGGGTTTAGGGTTTTTTGTTAGGGTTTAGGGTTTAGGGTTTACGGTCTGGGGTTTACGGTTTAGGGTCTAGTGTTGAGGTGTTTAGGGTTTAGGGTTTGGGGTTTAGGGTTTTAGGGTTTAGGGTTTTGTGTTTAGGGTTTGGGGTTTTGTGTTTTGTGTTTTGTACTTGGGGTTTCGGGTTTTTGGTTTATGGTTTAGTGTTTTGGGTTTAGCGTTTAGGGTGTTTAGGGTCCAGGGTTCAGGGTGTAGTTTTTAGGGTTTTGAGTTTATGGTTTTGGATTTAGAGTTTAGGGTTGAGGGTTGAGGGTTTAGGGTTTTGGATTTAGGGTTTAGGGTTCTTGATTTAGTGTTTAGGGTTTAGGGTTTAGGGTTTGGGGTTAGGGTTTAGGGTTTAGGGTTTTGGGTTTAGGGTTTGGGGTTAGGGATGGGGGTTTAGGTTTTCGGGTTTACGGTTTTGGGTTTAGGGTTTAGGTTTTATGGTTTTGGTTTTAGGGTTTAGGGTTTAGGGTTTAGGGTTTCGGGTTTGCGGCTTGCGTTTAGGGTTTCGGGTTTCGGGTCTTGATTTTCGGGTTTAGGATTTCAGGTTTAGGGTTTTGGGTTTAGGGTTTAGGGTTTAGGGTATCGGGTTTCGCGTTTTAGGTTTCGGATTTTGGGTTTAGGGTTTAGGGTTTAGGTGTTTAGGTTTTAGGGTTTGGGTTGTAGGGTTTAGGGTTTAGGGTTTAGGGTTTAGGGCTTAAGGTTTGGGGTTAGGGTTTGGGGTTAGGGTTTAGGGTTTAGCATTTAGGGTTTAGCGTTTCGGGTTTAGTGTCTCGGGTTTCGGGTTTAGGGTTTTGGGTTTAGGATTTAGGGTTTTAAGTTTAAGGTTTACGATTTAGGGTTTCGGGTTTTAGGTTTCAGGTTTCGGGTTTAGGGTTTAGGGTTTCGGGTTTAGGGTTTAGGGTTTAGGGTTTAGCGTTTAGGGTTTTGGGTTTTTGGTTTAGCGTTTAAGGTTTGGGGTTAGGGTTTCGTAGTTAATGTTTAAGGTTTAGCATTTAGGGTTTAGGGTATTGGGTTTAGGGTTTAGGTGTTTAGGTTTAGGGTTTGGGTTTTAAGTTTTAGGGTTCTGGGTTTAGGGTTTAGGGTTTAGGGTTTAGGTTTTAGGTTTTAGGGTTTAGGGTTTAGGGTTTAGGTGTTTAGGTTTTAGGGTTTGGGTTTTAGGGTTTAGGCTTCTGGATTTAGGGTTTAGGTTTTAGGGTTTGGGTTTGATAGTGTAGGGTTTAGGGTTTACGGTTTAGCGTTTAGGTTTTAGGGTTTAGGGTTTAGGTGTTTAGGTTTTAGGGTTTGCGTTTTAGGGTTTAGGGTTTTGGATTTTGGGTTTAGGGTTTATGGTTTAGGGTTTAGCGTGCGGGGCTTAGGGTTTAGGGTTTTGGGTTTCGGGTTTAGGGTTTAGGTTTTAGGGTTTGGGGTTTAGAATTTAGGATTTAGGGTTTAGGGTTTAGGGATTAGGTTTTTAGGTTATGGGTTTTGGGTTTTGGTTTAGGATTTAGGGTTTTTTGTTTAGGGTTTAGGGTTTAGGGTTTACGGCTTAGGGTTTAGGGTTTCAGCGTTAGGGTTTCTAGTTTAGGGTTTAGGGTTTAGGGTTTAGGGTTTCGGGTTTAGGGTTTAGTGTTTAGGGTTTAGGGTTTATAGTTTAGAGTTTATGGTTTAGTGTTTATGGTTTAGGGTTTAGGGTTTAGTGTTTACGGTGTTGCGTTTTGGGTTTAGGGTTTAGGGTTTATGGTTTAGGGTTTGGGGTTTATGGTTCAAGGTTAGGGTTTTGCGTTTTGGGTTTAGGGTTTCAAGTTTATGGTTTTGGGTTAACGGTTTAGGGTTTAGTGTTTTGGTTTTTGGGTTTAGGGTTTTGGGTTTAGTATTTTGGGTTTAGGGTTTAGTGTTTTGGGTTTAGGGTTTATGGTTTTGGGTTTAGAGCTTAGGGTTTTGGGTTTAGGGTTTTGGGTTTAAGGTTTAGGGTTTAAGTTTCAGGGTTTAGGGTTTGGTGTTAGGGTTTGGGGTTTGTGATTGGGGCTTAGGGTTTAGGTGCTTTGGTTTTAGGGTTTGGGTTTTAGGGTTTAGGGTTCTTGGTTTAGGTTTTAGTGTTTAGGAATTAGTGTTTAGGGTTTAGGTGTTTAGGTGTTTAGGTTTTAGGGTTTGGGTTTTAGGGTTTAGGGTTTTGGATCAAGGGTTTAGGGTTTAGGTCTCTAGGTTTTTGGGTTTGGGTTTTAGGATTTAGGGTTTAGGGTTTAGGGTTTAGGGTTTGGGGATTAGAGTTTAGGGTTTAGGGTTTGGGGTTTTAGTGTTTAGGGTTTAGGGTTTAGAATTTTGGGTTTAGGGTTTCGGGTTTAGCGTTCAGGGTTTAAGGTTTTAGGTCTAGTGTTTAGGGTTTCAGGTTTAGGGATTAGGGATTAGGGTTTAGGGTTTTGAATTTAGGGTCTAGGGTTTAAGGTTTAGGGTATAGGGTTTAGGTTTTCGGGTTTGGCATATCGGGTTTAGTGTTTAGGGTTTCGAATTTTCGATTTCGGGTTTAGGATTTACAGTTTACGGTTTACGGTTTAGTGTTTAAGGTTTAGGGTATTGGGTTTGGGGTTAGGGTTTGGGGTTAGGGTTTAGGATTTAGTGTTTAGGGTTTAGGGTTTAGTGTTTAGGGTTTAGGGTTTAGGGTTTAGGTTTTAGGGTTTATGGTTTTGGTGTTTAGGTTTTAGGGCTTGGGTTTTAGTGTTTAGGGTTTTGGGTTTAGAGCTTAGGGTTTTGGGTTTAGGGTTTTGGGTTTAAGGTTTAGGGTTTAGGTTTTAGGGTTTAGGGTTTGGGGTTAGGGTTTGGGGTTAGTCATTGGGGCTTAGGGTTTAGGTGCTTAGGTTTTAGGGTTTGGGTTTTAGGGTTTAGGGTTCTCGGTTTAGGTTTTAGGGTTTAGGAATTAGTGTTTAGGGTTTAGGTGTTTAGGTGTTTAGGGTTTGGGGTTTGGGGTTTATGGTTCGGGGTTTTGGTTTGGTGTTAGGGTTTTGAATTTTGCGTCTAGGGTCTACGGTTTAGGGTTTAGTGTTTAGGGTTTAGGGTTTAGGGTTTAGTGTTTAGTGTTTAGGGTTTCAGGTTTAGGGTTTAGGGTTCAGGGTTTCAAGTTTACAGTTTTGGGTTTAGGGTTTAGGGTTGAGGGATTAGGATTTAGGATTTAAGGTTTGGGGTTTTGGGCTTAGGGTTTTGGGTTTGGGGTTTCAGGGTAGGGTTTCGGATTAGCATTTTGGGTTTTGGGTTTACGGTTTAGGTTTTAGGGTTTAGGGTTTAGGGTTAGGGTTTCGAGTTTCGAGTTTATGGTTTAGGGTTTAGGGTTTAGGGTTTAGGGTTTAGGTGTTAGGGTTTGGGTTTTAGGGTTTAGGGTTTAGGGTTTAGGGTTTACGGTTTAGGGTTTAGGGTTTGGGGTTAGGGTTTGGGGTTAGGGTTTCGGATTTAGGGTTTAGGATCAAGGGTTTATGGTTTAGGTCTCTAGGTTTTTGGGTTTGGGTTTTAGAGTTTAGGGTTTAGTGTTTAGGGTTTAGGGTTTAGGGATTAGAGTTTAGGGTTTAGGGTTTGGGGTTTTAGTGTTTGGGGTTTAGGGTTTAGAATTTTGGGTTTAGGGTTTCGAGTTTAGCGTTCAGGGTTTAAGGTTTAGGGTTTAGTGTTTAGGGTTTCAGGTTTAGGGATTAGGGTTTAGGGTTTAGGGTTTTGAATTTAGGGTTTAGGGTTTAAGTTTTAGGGTATAGGGTTTAGGTTTTCGGGTTTGGCATATCGGGTTTAGGGTTTTGGGTTTTCGATTTCGGGTTTAGGGTTTTGAGTTTAGGGTTTACGGTTTAGTGTTTAAGGTTTAGGGTTTCGGGTTTCGGGTTTAGGGTTTAGGGTTTAGAGTTAAGGGTTTAAGGTATAGGGTTTGGGGTTAGGGTTTGGGGTTAGGGTTTAGGATTTAGGGTTTAGGGTTTTGGGTTTAGTGTTTAGTGTTTAGGGTTTAGGGTTTAGGGTTTAGGTTTTAGGGTTTATAGTTTTGATGTTTAGGTTTTAGGGTTTGGGTTTTAGTGTTTAGGGTTTTGGGTTTAGAGCTTAGGGTTTTGGGTTTAGGGTTTTGGGTTTAAGGTTTAGGCTTTAGGTTTTAGGGTTTAGGGTTTGGTGTTAGGGTTTGGGCTTAGTGATTGGGGCTTAGGGTTTAGGTGCTTAGGTTTTAGGGTTTGGGTTTTAGGGTTTAGGGTTCTCGGTTTAGGTTTTAGGGTTTAAGAATTAGTGTTTAGGGTTTGGGGTTTGGGGTTTATGGTTCGGGGTTTGGGTTTGGTGTTAGGGTTTTGAATTTTGCGTCTAGGGTCTACGGTTTAGGGTTTAGTGTTTAGTGTTTAGGGTTTGGGGTCAGGGTTTTGTGTTAGGGGTTCGGGTTTAGGGTTTCGGGTTTCAGGTTTACGATTTTGGGTTTAGGGTTTAGGGTTTGGGGTTTAGGATTTAGGATTTAAGGTTTAGGGTTTAGGGCTTAGGGTTTCGGGGTAGGGTTTCGGATTAGGGTTTTGGGTTTTGGGTTTACGGTTTAGGTTTTAGGGTTTAAGGTTTTTGGGTTAGCGTTTCGGGTTTCGAGTTTCGAGTTTACGATTTAGGGTTTAGGGTTTAGGGTTTAGGTGATAGGGTTTGGGTTTTAGGGTTTAGGGTTTAGGGTTTAGGGTTTGGGGTTAGGGTTTGGGGTTAGGGTTTCGAATTTAGGGTTTAGGGTTTAGGTCTCTAGGTTTTTGGGTTTGGGTTTTAGGGTTGAGGGTTTAGGGTTTAGGGTTTAGGGTTTAGGGATTAGAGTTTAGGTTTTAGGGTTTGGGGTTTTAGTGTTTAGGGTTTAGGGTTTAGAATTTTGGGTTTAGGGTTTCGGGTTTAGCGTTTAGGGTTTAAGGTTTAGGGTTTAGTGTTTCTGGTTTAGGGATTAGGGTTTACGGTTTAGGGTTTTGAATTTAGGGTTTAGGGTTTAAGGTTTAGAGTATAGGGTTTAGGTTTTCGGGTTTGGCATATCGGGTTTATGGTTTAGGGTTTCGTGTTTCCGATTTCGGGTTTAGGTTTTCAGGTTTAGGGTTTAGAGTTTAGGGTTTACGGTTTAGTGTTTAAGGTTTAGGGTTTCGGGTTTCGGGTTTAGGGTTTAGGGTTTAGAGTTTAGGGTTTAGGGTATAGGGTTTGGGGTTAGGGTTTGGGGTTAGGGTTTCAGATTTAGGGTTTAGGATCAAGGGTTTAGGGTTTAGGTCTCTAGGTTTTCGGGTTTGGGTTTTAGGGTTTAGGGTTTAGGGTTTAGGGTTTAGGGATTAGAGTTTAGGGTTTAGGGTTTGGGGTTTTAGTGTTTAGGGTTTAGGGTTTAGAATTTTGGGTTTAGGGTTTAGGGTTTAGCGTTCAGGGTTTAAGGTTTAGGGTTTAGTGTTTAGGGTTTCAGGTTTAGGGTTTAGGGTTTTGAATTTAGGGTTTGGGGTTTAAGGTTTAGGGTATAGGGTTTAGGTTTTTGGGGTTGGCATATCGGGTTTAGGGTTTAGGGTTTCGGGTTTTCAATTTCGGGTTTAGGATTTAGAGTTAAGGGTTTAGGGTATAGGGTTTGGGGTTAGGGTTTAGGGTTTAGGGTTTAGGGTTTAGTGTTTAGGGTTTAGGGTTTACGGTTTAGGTTTTAGGGTTTATGGTTTTGGTGTTTAGGTTTTAGGGTTTGGGTTTTAGTGTTTAGGGTTTTGGGTTTAGGGTTTAGGGTTTTGGGTTTAGGGTTTTGGGTTTAAGGTTTACGGTTTAGGTTTTAGGGTTTAGGGTTTGGTGTTAGGGTTTGGGGTTAGTGATTGGGGCTTAGGGTTTAGGGTTCTCGGTTTAGGTTTTAGGGTTTAGGAATTAGTGTGTAGGGTTTGGGGTTTGGGGTTTATGGTTCGGGGTTTGGGTTTGGTGTTAGGGTCTTGAATTTTGCGTCTAGGGTCTACGGTTTAGGGTTTAGTGTTTAGGGTTTAGGGTTTGGGGTTAGGGTTTTGTGTTAGGGGTTCGGGTTTAGGGTTTCGGGTTTAGGGTTTAGGGTTTAGGGTTTCAGGATTACGGTTTTGGGTTTAGGGTTTAGGGTTTGGGGTTTAGGATTTAGGATTTAAGGTTTAGGGTTTAGGGCTTAGGGTTTTGGGTTTAAGGTTTCGGGGTAAGGTTTCGGATTAGGGTTTTGGGTTTTGGGTTTTGCGTTTTGGGTTTTGGGTTTACGGTTTTGGTTTTAGGGTTTAAGGTTTAGGGTTAGGGTTTCGGGTTTCGAGTTTACGGTTTAGGGTTTAGGGTTTAGGTGTTAGGGTTAGGGTTTTAGGGTTTCGGGTTTAGGGTTTAGGGTTTGGGGTTAGGGTTTGGGGTTAGGGTTTCGAATTTAGGGTTTAGGGTTTAGGTGTTTAGGTTTTTGGGTTTGGGTTTTTGGGTTTAGGGTTTAGGGTTTAGGGTTTAGGGTTTAGGGATTAGAGTTTAGGTTTTAGGGTTTGGGGTTTTAGTGTTTAGGGTTTAGGGTTTAGAATTTTGGGTTTAGGGTTTCGGGTTTAGCGTTTAGGGTTTAAGGTTTAGGGTTTAGTGTTTAGGGTTTCAGGTTTAGGGATTAGGGTTTAGGGTTTAGGGTTTTGAATTTAGGGTTTAGGGTTTAAGGTTTAGAGTATAGGGTTTAGGTTTTCGGGCTTGGCATATCGGGTTTAGGGTTTAGGGTTTCGGGTTTTCGATTTCAGGTTTCGGGTTTCGGGTTTAGGGTTTAGGGTTTAGAGTTAAGGGTTTAGGGTATAGGGTTTGGGGTTAGGGTTTGGGGTTTGGTTTTAGGATTTAGGGTTTCGGGTTTATGGTTTTGGTGTTTA
This sequence comes from Malania oleifera, assembly GCF_029873635.1. Lineage (NCBI taxonomy): Eukaryota > Viridiplantae > Streptophyta > Magnoliopsida > Santalales > Ximeniaceae > Malania > Malania oleifera. The sequence goes on from NW_026652176.1 coordinate 40,779, forward strand.
GGTTTTAGGGTTTGCGTTTTAGTGTTTAGGGTTTTGGGTTTAGAGCTTAGGGTTTTGGGTTTAGGGTTTTGGGTTTAAGGTTTAGGGTTTAGGTTTCAGGGTTTAGGGTTTGGTGTTAGGGTTTGGGGTTAGTGATTGGTGCTTAGGGTTTAGGTGCTTAGGTTTTAGGGTTTAGGGTTCTCGGTTTAGGTTTTAGTATTTAGGAATTAGTGTTTAGGGTTTAGGTGTTTAGGTGTTTAGGTTTTAGGGTTTGGGTTTTAGGGTTTAGGGTTTTGGATTTAGGGTTTAGGGTTTAGGGTTTACGGTTTATGGTTTAGCATTCAGGGCTTAGGGTTTTGGGTTCAGGGTTTAAGGTTTTGAGTTTAGGGTTTAGGGTTTAGGGTTTAGGGTTTAGGGTTTAGGGTTTATAATTTAGGGTTTAGGGTTTAGGGTTTCAGGTTATGGATTTAAGGTTTTGGGTTTAGGGTTTAGGGCTTAGGGTTTAGGGTTTCAGCGTTAGGGTTTATAATTTAGGGTTTCATCGTTTGGGTTTAGGTTTTGCGGTTAGGGTTTGGGTTAGGGTTTAGGATTTTGGGTTTGGGGTTTAGGGTTTAGGGTTTAGGGTTTGCAGTTTATGGTTCGGGGTTAGGGTTTGGTGTTAGGGTTCCAGATTTAGGGTTTAGGGTCTGGGGGTGAGGGTTTATTGTTTAGGGTTTAGGGTTTGGGGTTAGGGTTTGGGGTTAGGGTTTGGGTTTAGGGTTTAGGGTTTAGTGTTTTAGGTTTATGGTTTAGGGTTTAGGGTTTAGGGTTTTAGGTTTAGGGTTTGGGGTTTAGGGTTTAGTGTTCGGGCTTTAGGGTTTAGGGTTTAAGGTTTCAGGTTTTGGGTTAGGGTCTGGGGTTTGGGGTCTGGGTTTTAATGTTTAGGGTTTTTGGTTAGGATTTAGGGTTTACGGTTAAGGGTTTAGGGTTTGGGATTTTGGGTATAAGGCTGAGGTGTTTAGCGTTTAGGGTTTAGGGTTTTAGGGTTTAGGTTTTAGTGTTTAGAGTTTAGGGTTTTGTGTTTTGTGTTTCGTACTTGGGGTTTCGGGTTTTTGGTTTAGGGTTTAGTGTTTTGGGTTTAGTGTTTAGGTTGTTTTGGGTCCAGGGTTTAGGGTTTAGTTTTTAGGGTTTTGGGTTTATGGTTTTGTATTTAGAGTTTAGGGTTGAGGGTTGAGGGTTGAGGGTTTAGGGGTTTGGATTTAGGGTTTAAGGTTCTCGATTTAGTGTTTAGGGTTTAGGTTTTAGGGTTTGGGGTTAGGGTTTGGGGTTTAGGGTTTCGAGTTTAGGGTTTCGAGTTTACGGTTTTGGGTTTAGGGTTTCAATTTTAGGGTTTTCGGTTTAGGATTTCAGGTTTGGGGTTTTGGGTTTAGGGTTTAGGGTTTAGGGTTTCGGGTTTTGGGTTTATGGTTTAGGGTTTAGGTGTTTAGGTTTTAGGGTTTGGGTTTTACAGTTTAGCCTTTCGGGTTAGGGTTTAGGGTTTAGGGCTTAACGTTTAGGGTTAGGCTTTGGGGTTAGGGTTTAGCATTTAGGGTTTAGCGTTTCGGGTTTAGGGTCTCGGGTTTCGGGTTTTGGGTTTTGGGTTTAGGATTTAGGGTTTTGGGTTTAGAGTTTAGATGTTTAGGTTTTAGGGCTTGGGTTTTACGGTTTAGCTTTCTGGGTTTAACGTTTAGGGTTTAGGGCTTAAGGTTTGGGGTTAGGGTTTAGGGTTAGGGTTTAGGGTTTAGCGTTTAGGGTTTAGGGTTTCGGGTTTAGGGTTTAGGGTTTTAGGTTTAGGGTTTACGGTTTATGGTTTAGTGTTTAGGGTTTAGGATTGAACGTTTATGGTTTAGGGTTTAGTGTTTCGGGTTAAGGTTTCAGGGTTAGGGTTTCTGGTTTAGCGTTTAGGATTTAGGGTTTCGGGTTTAGGGTTTTGAGTTTTGGGTTTAGGGTTTCGGGCTTCCGGTTTCGTGTTTTGGGTTTAGAGTTTAGGGTTTAGGGTTTAGGGTTTTAGGTTTTGGGTTAGGGTTTAGGGTTTAAGGTTTAGGGTTTAGGGTTTCGGGTTTGGGGTTAGGGCTTGGGGTTAGGGTTTGGGGTTTAGGGTTTGGGTTTTAGGGTTTAGGGTTTAGGGTTTACGGTTTGGGGTTTACGGTTTAGGGTCTTGTGTTGAGGTGTTTAGGGTTTAGGGTTTAGGGTATAGGGTTTAAGGTTTTAGGGTTTAGGGTTTTGTGTTTAGGGTTTAGGGTTTTGTGTTTTGTGTTTTCTACTTGGGGTTTCGGGTTTTTGGTTTATTCTTTAGTGTTTAGGGTTTAGCGTTTAGGGTGTTTAGGGTCCAGGGTTTAGGGTTTAGTTTTTAGGGTTTTGAGTTTATGTTTTTGGATTTAGAGTTTAGGGTTGAGGGTTGAGGGTTTAGGGTTTAGGGTTTTGGATTTAGGGTTTAGGGTTCTTGATTTAGTGTTTAGGGTTTAGGGTTTAGGGTTTGGGGTTAGGGTTTGGGGTTTAGGGTTTAGGGTTTAGAGTTTTGGGTTTAGGGTTTGGGGTTAGAGATTGGGGTTTAGGTTTTCGGGTTTACGGTTTTGGGTTTAGGGTTTAGGTTTTATGGTTTTGGTTTTAGGGTTTAGGGTTTAGGGTTTAGGGTTTCGAGTTTGCGGCTTGCGTTTAGGGTTTTGGGTTTGGGGTTTTGATTTTCGGGTTTAGGATTTAGGGTTTAGGGTTTTGGGTTTAGGGTTTAGGGTTTCGGGTTTCGGGTTTTAGGTTTCGGGTTTTGGGTTTAGGGTTTAGGGTTTAGGGTTTAGGGTTTAGGGTTTAGGGTTTGGGTTTTAGGGTTTAGGGTTTTGGGTTTAGGGTTTAGGGTTTAGGGTTTAGGGCTTAAGGTTTGGGGTTAGGGTTTGGGGTTAGGGTTTAGGGTTTAGCGTTTAGGGTTTAGCGTTTCGGGTTTAGGGTCTCGGGTTTCTGGTTTAGGGTTTTGGGTTTAGGATTTAGGGTTTTAAGTTTAGGGTTTACGGTTTAGGGTTTCGGGTTTCAGGTTTCGGGTTTCGGGTTTAGGGTTTAGTGTTTCGGGTTTAGGGTTTAGGGTTTTGGGTTTTGGGTTTAGCATTTAAGGTTTGGGATTAGGGTTTCGTATTTAGTGTTTAAGGTTTAGCATTTAGCGTTTAGGGTTTTGGGTTTAGGGTTTAGGTGTTTAGGTTTTAGGGTTTGGGTTTTAAGTTTTAGGGTTCTGGGTTTAGGGTTCAGGGTTTAGGTTTTAGGTTTTAGGGTTTAGGGTTTAGGGTTTAGGTGTTTAGGTTTTAGATTTTGGGTTTTAGGGTTTAGGCTTCTGGATTTAGGGTTTGGGTTTTAGGGTTTGGGTTTGATAGTGTAGGGTTTAGGGTTTACGGTTTAGCATTTAGGTTTTAGGGTTTAGGGTTTAGGTGTTTAGGTTTTAGAGTTTGGGTTTTAGGGTTTAGGGTTTCGGATTTTGGGTTTAGGGTTTAGGGTTTAGGGTTTAGCGTGCGGGGCTTAGCGTTTAGGGTTTGGGGTTTTGGGTTTCAGGTTTAGGGTTTAGGGTTTAGGGTTTAGGGTTTAGAATTTAGGGTTTAGGGTTTAGGGTTTAGGGTTTAGGGCTTAGGTTTTTAGGTTATGGGTTTTGGGTTTTGATTTAGGATTTTGGGTTTTTGGTTTAGGGTTTAGGTTTTACGGCTTAGGGTTGAGGGTTTCAGCGTTAGGGTTTCTACTTTAGGGTTTTGGGTTTAGGGTTTGGGGTTTCGGGTTTAGGGTTTAGGGTTTATAGTTTAGAGTTTATGTGTGTATAGTTTAGGGTTTAGGGTTTAGGGTTTAGTGTTTACGGTGTTGCGTTTTGGTAGGGTTTAGGGTTTATGGTTTAGGGTTTGGGGTTTATGGTTCAAGGTTAGGGTTTTGCGTTTTGGGTTTAGGGTTTCAGGTTTATGGTTTTGGGTTAAGGGTTTAGGGTTCAGTGTTTTGGGTTTAGGGTTTAGGGTTTTGGGATTAGTGTTTAGGATTTAACGTTTAGGGTTTAGGGTTTAGGGTTTCGGGATAAGGTGGGTTTCGGGTTTAGGGTTTTGGATTTAGGATTTAGGGTTTAGGGTTAGGGTTTCTGGGTTAGGGTTCTGGGTTTAGGATTTAGGGTTTAGGGTTTAGGGTTTAAAGTTTTGGGTTTAGGGTTTCGGGCTTCATGTTTCGGGTTTAGGGTTTAGGGTTTAGGGTTTTGGGTTAGGGTTTAGGGTTTAGGGTTTAGGGTTTATGGTTTGGGTTTTATGGTTTAGTGTTCGGGGTTTAGGGTTTAGGGTTTAGGGTTTCGGGTTTGGGGTTAGGGCTTGGGGTTAGGGTTTGGGGTTTAGGGTTTGGGTTTTAGGGTTTAGGGTTTTTTGTTAGGGTTTAGGGTTTACGGTTTACGGTTTAGGGTTTAGGGTTTAGGGTTTTGGGTTTAGGGTTTGGGGTTTAGGTTTTTGGGTATGGGATTTAACATTTAGGGTTTAGGGTTTATGGTTTCGGGATAAGGTTTCAGGTTGAGGGTTTTGGGTTTAGGGTTTAGAATTTAGGATTTAAGGTTTAGGGTTTAGGGTTTCGGGTTAGGGTTTCAGGGTTAGGGTTTATGGTTTTGGTGTTTAGGTTTTAGGGTTTGGGTTTTAGGGTTTTGGGTTTTAGGTTTAGGGTTTAGGGTTTTCGGTTTAGGCTTTAGGGTTTGGGGTTTAGGGTTTAGTGTTTGGGCTTAGGGTTTGGGGTTAGCGATTGGGGTTTAGGGTTTAGGGTTTAGGCTTTAGGTGCTTAGGTTTTAGGGTTTGGGTTTTAGGGTTTAGGGTTCTGGGTTTAGGTTTTAGGGTTTAGGGTTTAGGGTTTAAGGTTTGGGGTTAGGGTTTCGTATTTAGGGTTTAGTGTTTAGTGTTTAGGGTTTAGGGTTTAGGGTTTAGGGGTATAGGTTTTAGGGTTTGGGTTTTAAGGTTTAGGGTTCTAGGTTTAGTGTTTACGCTTTAGGGTTTAGGGTTTAGGTTTTAGGGTTTTTGAATTAGTGTTTAGGGTTTAGGTGTTTAGGTGTTTAGGTGTTTAGGTTTTAGGGTTTGGGTTTTAGGGTTTAGGGTGTTGGATTTAGGGTTTAGGGTTTAGGGTTTAGCGTTCAAGGCTTAGGGTTTTGGGTTTGGGGTTTAGGGTTTTGGGTTTAGAGTTCTCGGTTTAGGGTTTAGGGTTTAGAATTTAGGTTTGAGGGTTTAGGGTTTAGGGTTTCAGGTTTTGGGTTTTGGGTATTGGGTTTAGGGTTTTGGGCTTAGGGTTTAGGGTTTCAGCGTTAAGCTTTCGAGTTTAGGTTTGGGGTTTAGGGTTTAGAGTTTCGGGTTTTGGGTTTAGGGTTTGTGGTTTAGGGCTTAGTATTTACGATTTTTGGTTTTTGGTTTAGGGTTTAGGGTTTAGGGTTTAGGGTTTGCGTTCGGGTTTGGGTTAGGGTTTAGGATTTTTGGTTTAGGGTTTAGGGTTTAGGGTTTGCAGTTTATGGTTCAGGGTTAGGGTTTGGTGTTAGGGGTCTAGATTTTGGGTTTATGGTTTAGGGTTTAGGGTTTAGTGTTTAGGGTTTAGGGTTCGGGGTTGGGGTTTCGGGTTAGGGTTTTGGGTTTTGGGTTTAGGGTTTAGGGTTTCAGGTTTGTGGTTTTGGGTTTAGAGTTGAGGGTTTTAGGTTTAGGGTTTAGGATTTATGGTTTAGTGTTTAGGGTTTAGGATTGAACGTTTAGGGTTTAGGGTTTAGGGTTTCGGGTTAAGGTTTCAGGGTTAGGGTTTCGGGTTTAGGGTTTAGGATTTAGGGTTTCGGGTTTAGGGTTTTGAGTTTTGGTTTTAGGGTTTCGGGCTTCCTGTTTCGTGTTTTGGGTTTAGAATTTAGGGGTTAGGGTTTAGGGTTTAGGGTTTTGGGTTTCGGGTTAGGGTTTAGGGTTTAGGGTTTAGGGTTTAGGGTTTCGGGTTTGGGGTTAGGGCTTGGGGTTAGGGTTTGGGTTTTAGGGTTTAGGGTTTTTTGTTAGGGTTTAGGGTTTAGGGTTTAGGGTTTGGGGTTTACGGTTTAGGGTCTAGTGTTGAGGTGTTTAGGGTTTAGGGTTTAGGGTTTAGGGTTTTAGTGTTTAGGGTTTAGTGTTTAGGGTTTAGGGTTTTGTGTTTTGTGTTTTGTACTTGGGGTTTCGGGTTTTTGGTTTAGGGTTTAGTGTTTAGGGTTTAGCGTTTAGGGTTTTTAGGGTCCAGGGTTTAGGGTTTAGTTTTTAGGGTTTTGGGTTTATGGTTTTGGATTTAGAGTTTAGGGTTGAGGGTTGAGGGTTTAGGGTTTTGGGTTTAGGGTTTAGGGTTCTTGATTTAGTGTTTAGGGTTTAGGGTTTAGGGTTTAGGGTTTGGGGTTAGGGTTTAGGGTTTAAGGTTTAGGGTTTTGGGTTTAGGGTTTGGGGTTAGGGATTGGGGTTTAGGTTTTCGGGTTTACGGTTTTGGGTTTAGGGTTTAGGTTTTATGGTTTTGGGTTTAGGGTTTAGGGTTTAGGGTTTGCGGCTTGCGTTTAGGGTTTCGGGTTTCGGGTTTCGGGTTTTGATTTTCGGGTTTAGAATTTCGAGTTTAGGGTTTTGGGTTTAGGGTTTAGGGTTTAGGGTTTAGGGTTTGCGGCTTGCGTTTAAGGTTTCGGGTTTCGGGTTTCGGGTTTTGATTTTCGGGTTTAGAATTTCGAGTTTAGGGTTTTGGGTTTAGGGTTTAGGGTTTAGGGTTTAGGGTTTCAGGTTTCGGGTTTTGGGTTTTGGGTTTAGGGTTTAGGCTTTAGGCTTTAGGGTTTAGGTGTTTAGGTTTTAGGGTTTGGGTTTTAGGGTTTAGGGTTCTGGGTTTACGGTTTAGGGTTTAGGGCTTAAGGTTTGGGGTTATGGTTTGGGGTTAGGGTTTAGAGTTTAGCGTTTAGGGTTTAGCGTTTCGGGTTTAGGGTCTCGGGTTTCGCGTTTAGGGTTTTGGGTTTAGGATTTAGGGTTTTAAGTTTAGGGTTTACGGTTTAGGGTTTTGGGTTTTCAGGTTTCGGGTTTCAGGTTTAGGGTTTAGGGTTTCTGGTTTAGGGTTTAGGGTTTAGGGTTTAGCGTTTAGGGTTTTGGGTTTTGTGTTTAGAGTTTAAGATTTGGGGTTAGGGTTTCGTATTTAGTGTTTAAGGTTTAGCATTTAGGGTTTAGGGTTTTGGGTTTAGGGTTTAGGTGTTTAGGTTTTAGGGTTTGGGTTTTATGTTTTAGGGTTCTGGGTTTAGGGTTTACGGTTTAGGTTTTAGGTTTTAGGGCTTAGGGTTTAGGGTTTAGGTGTTTAGGTTTTAGGGTTTGGGTTTTAGTGTTTAGGCTTCTGGATTTAGGGTTTAGGTTTTAGGGTTTGGGTTTGATAGTGTAGGGTTTTGGATTTAGGGTTTATGGTTTAGGGTTGAGGTTTTAAGGTTTAGGGTTTAGGTGTTGAGGTTTTAGGGTTTGGGTTTTAGGGTTTAGGGTTTTGGATTTAGGGTTTAGGGTTTAGGGTTTAGGGTTTAGCGTGCGGGGCTTAGGGTTTAGGGTTTGGGGTTTTGGTTTTCGGGTTTAGGGTTCAGGGTTTAGGGTTTAGGATTTAGAATTTAGGGTTTAGGGTTTAGGGTTTAGGGCTTAGGTTTTTAGGTTATGGGTTTTGGGTTTTGGTTTAGGATTTAGGGTTTTTGGTTTAGGGTTTAGGGTTTAGGGTTTACGGCTTAGGGTTTAGGGTTTCAGTGTTAGGGTTTCTAGTTTTGGGTTTAGGGTTTAGGGTTTAGGGTTTAGAGTTATGGTTTAGTGTTCAGGGTTTAGGGTTTAGTGTTTTCTGTGTTGCGTTTTGGGTTTAGGGTTTAGGGTTTATGGTTTAGGGTTTGGGGTTTATGGTTCAAGGTAAGGGTTTTGCGTTTTGGGTTTAGTGTTTCAGGTTTATGGTTTTGGGTTAAGGGTTTAGGGTTCAGTGTTTTGGGTTTAGGGTTTAGGGTTTTGGGTTTAGTGTTTAGTATTTAACGTTTAGGGTTTAGGGTTTAGGGTTTCGGGATAAGGTTTCAAGTTTAGGGTTTCGGGTTTAGGGTTTAGGATTTAGGATTTAGGGTTTAGGGTTAGGGTTTAGGGTTTAAGATTTAGTGTTTAGGGTTTAGGGTTTCGGGCTTCAGGTTTCGGGTTTCGGGTTTTGGGTTTTGGGTTTTGGGTTATGGTTTAGGGTTTAGAGTTTATGGTTTGGGTTTTAGGGTTTAGTGTTCGGGGTTTAGGGTTTAGGGTTTAGGGTTTCGGGTTTGGGGTTTAGGGTTTGGGTTTTAGGGTTTAGGGTTTTTTGTTAGGGTTTAGGGTTTACGGTTTACGGTTTAGGGTTTAGGGTTTGGGGTTTAGGTTTTAGGGTTTGGGATTTAACATTCAGGGTTTAGGGTTTATGGTTTCGTGATAAGGTTTCAGGTTTAGGGTTTCGGGTTTAGGGTTTAGGATTTAGGATTTAGTGTTTAGAGTTTAGGGTTTCGGGTTAGCGTTTCAGGGTTAGGGTTTAGGGTTTAGGATTTAGGGTTTAGGGTTTAGGGTTTTGAGTTTTGGGTTTAGGGTTTCGGGCTTCAGGTTTCGGGTTTTGGGTTTAGAGTTTAGGGTTTAGGGTTTAGTGTTTAGGGTTTAGGGTTTTGGGTTACGGCTTAGGGTTTAAGGTTTAGGGTTTAGGGTTTGGGTTTTAGGGTATAGTGTTCAGGGTTTAGGGTTTAGGGTTTAGGGTTTAGGGTATCGGGTTTGGGGTTAGGGTTGGGGTTAGGGTTTGGGGTTTAGGGTTTGGCGTTTAGGGTTTAGGGTTTTTTGTAAGGGTTTAGGGTTTACGGTTTACGGTTTAGGGTTTAGGGTTTAGGGTTTGGGGTTTAGGGTTTAGGGTTGAGGTGTTTAGGGTTTAAGGTTTGGGGTTTTGGGTTTTAGGGTTTTGGGTTTAGTTTTTAGGGTTTAGGGTTTAGTGTTTAGGGTTTAGCGTTTACGGTGTTTAGGGTCCAGGGTTTACGGTTTTGTTTTTAGGGTTTTGGGTTTATGGTTTTGGAATTAAAGTTTAGTGTTGAGGGTTTCAGGTTTAGGGTTTTGGATTTAGGGTTTAGGGTTCTTGATTTAGTGTTTAGGCTTTAGGGTTTAGAATTTGTGGTTAGGGTTTAGGGTTTAGGGTTTTGGGTTTTGGGTTTAGGGCTTGGCGTTAGGGTTTGGGGTTTAAGTTTTCGGGTTTACGGTTTTGGGTTTAGTGTTTAGGTTTTATGGTTTTGGGTTTGGGGTTTAGGGTTCAGGGTTTGCGGCTAGCGTTTAAGGTTTCGGGTTTTGAGTTTTGATTTTCATGTTTAGGATTTCGGGTTTAGAGTTTTGGGTTCGGGGTTTAGGGTTTAAGGTTTCGGGTTTCGATTTTTAGGTTTCGGGTTTTTGGTTTAGGGTTTAGGGTTTAGGGTTTAGGGTTTAGGGTTTCGGGTTTAGGTGTTTAGGTTTTAGGGTTTGGGTTTTAGGGTTTAGGGTTTTGAGCTTAAGGTTTGGGGTTAGGGTTTCGGGTTAGGGTTTAGGGTTTAGCGTTTATGGTTTAGCATTTCCGGTTTAGGGTCTCGGGTTTCGGGTTTAGGGTTTAAGGTTTCGAGTTTAGGATTTAGGGTTTAGGGTTTAGTGTTTAGGGTTATGGGTTTTGGGTTTAGCGTTTAAGGTTTGGTGTTAGTGTTTCGTATTTAGTGTTTAGGGTTTAGCATTTAGGGTTTAGGGTTTTGGGTTTAGGGTTTAGGTGTTTAGGTTTTAGGGTTTGGGTTTTAAGGTTTAGGGTTCTGGGTTTAGGGTTTAGGGTTTAGGGTTTAGGTTTTAGGTGTTTAGGTTTTAGGGTTTGGGTTTGATGGTTTAGGATTTAGGTTTTAGGGTTTAGGGTTTAGGGTTTAGGGTTTAGGTGTTTAGGTTTTAGGGTTCTGGGTTTAGGGTTTAGGGTTTAGGGTTGAGGGTCTAGGTTTTATGGTTTAGGGTTTAGGGTTTAGCGTTTAGGTGTTTAGGTTTTAAGGTTTGGGTTTTCGGGTTTAGGGTTTTGGATTTAGGGTTTAGGGTTTAGGGTTTAGGGTTTATTGTTCGGGGCTTAGGGTTTAGGGTTTGGGGTTTAGGGTTTAGGGTTTAGGGTTTAGGGTTTAGGGTTTAGGGTTTAGGGTTTAGGGTTTAGAATTTAGGGTTTAGGGCTTAGGTTTTCAGGTTATGGGTTTTGGGTTTTGGTTCAGCATTTAGGGTTTTTGGTTTAGGGTTTAGGGTTCGGCGTTAGGTTTTGGGGTTTAGGGTTTCAGCTTTAGGGTTTCAGGTTTACGATTTTCGGTTTTGGGTTTAGGGTTTAGGGTTTAGGGTCTAGGGTTTACGTTTAGGGTTTAGGGTTTCGAGTTTCGAGTGTAGGGTTTAAGGTTTCGGGTTTTGGGTTTTAGGTTTAAGGTTTAGGGTTTCGGGTTTCATATCTCGGGTTTCGGGTTTAGGGTTTAGGGTTTGGGGTTTAGGTGTTTAGGTTTTATGGTTTGGGTTTTAAGGATTAGGGTTCTTGGTTTAGGGTGGAGGGTTTTGTGTTTAGGGTTTTAGGGCTTAGGGTTTAGGGTTTAGGGTTTAGGCTTTAGGGTTTTGTGTTTTGTACTTGGGTTTTTTGGTTTTTGGTTATTGTTTAGGGTTTAGCGTTTTGGGTTTTTAGGGTCCAAGTTTTAGGGTTTTGTTTTTACGGTTTTGGGTTTATGGTTTTGGATTTAGAGTTTAGGGTTGAGGGTTGAGGGTTGAGGGTTTAGGGTTCTGGATTTTGTGTTTAGGGTTTAGGGTTTACGGTTAGGGTTTAGGGTTTCGGGTTTCGAGTTTCGAGTTTCGGGTTGAGGATTTCGGGGTAAGGATTTTGGGTTTTGGGTTTTGGGTTTTGGGTTTCTGTTCTCAGGTTTTGGGTTTAGGGTTTACGATTTTGGGTTTAGGGTTTAAGGTTTAGGTTTTTAGGTTTTAGGGTTTAGGGTTCTCGGTTTAGGGTTTAGGGTTTAGCGTTTAGGGTTTAAGGTTTGGGGTTAGGGTTTCGTATTTAGGGTTTAAGGTTTAGCGTTTAGGGGTTAGGGTTTCGTGTTTTGGGTTTAGGTGTTTAGGTTTTGGGGTTTGGGTTTTATGGTTTAGGGTTCTGGGTTTAGGGTTTAGGGTTTAGGGTTTAGGGTTTAGGTTTTAAGGTTTTGGGTTTAGGGTTTAGGGTTTAGGCATTTAGGTTTTAGGGTTTCAGTTTTAGGGTTTAGGGTTCTGCATTTTGGGTTTAGGGTTTAGGGTTTAGGGATTAGCGTTCAGGGCTTAGTGTTTAGGGTTTGGGGTTTAGGGTTTTGTGTTTAGGGTTTAGCGTTTAGGGTTTCAGGTTATGGGTTTTGGGTTTTGGGTTTTGGGTTTAGGGTTTAGGGTTTAGGGTTTTTGGTTTAATGTTTAGGGTTTGGGGTTTAGGGTTTATGGCTTAGGGTTTAGGGTTTCGACATTAGGATTTCGAGTTTAGGATTTAGGGTTTAGGGTTTCAGGTTTAGGGTTTCGGGTTTAGGGTGTAGGGTTTAGAGTTTATGGTTTGGGGTTTAGGGTTTACGATTTTGGGGTTTTGGTTTAGGGTTTAGGTTTTTGGGTTTAGGGTTTGCTGTTAGGGTTTGGGTTAGGGTTTAGGATTTTGGGTTAGGGTTTAGGGTTTAGGGCAAGGGTTTAGGGTTTAGGGTTTAGGGTTTAGGGTTTGGGGCTAATGGTTCGGGGTTAGGGTTTGGTGTTAAGGTTTCAGATTTAGGGTTTAG
>NW_026652176.1:57500-80875 GCF_029873635.1 Malania oleifera
TAGGGTTTCGTGTTAAGGTTTTGGATTTAGGGTTTATGGTCTAGGGTTTAGGGTTTAGTGTTCAGGGTTTAGGGTTTGGGGTTTGGGTTTCGGGTTTTGGGTTTAGGGTTTAGGGTTTCAAGTTTATGGTTTTGGGTTTAGGGTTTAGGGTTTTGGGTTTAGGCTTTAGGCTTTAGGCTTTAGGCTTTAGGGTTTAGGGTGTCGGGTTAGTGTTTCGGGTTTAGTGTTTGTGGTTTAGGGTTTAGGGTTTAGGGTTTCGGGCTTCAGGTTTCGGGTTTCGGGTTTAGGGTTTATGGTTTAGGGTTTAGGGTTTAGGGTTTAGGGTTTTGGTTTTAGGGTTTAGTGTTTGGGGTTTAGGGTTTAGGGTTTAGGGTTTGGGGTTATGGTTTTGGGTTTAGGGTTTTGTTTTTAGGGTTTAGGGTTTTTGGTTAAGGTTTAGGGTTTGGGGTTTAGGGTCTATATTTGAAGTTTTTAGGGTTTAGGCTTTTAGGGTTTAGGGTGTAGTGTTAGGGTTTAGGGTTTTGTGTTTTGTGTTTTGTGTTTTGTACTTGGGGTTTCGGGTTTTTGGTTTAGGGTTTAGTGTTAAGGATTGAGCGTTTAGGGTTTTTAGGGTCCAGGGTTTAGGGTTTATTTTTTACGGTTTTGAGTTTATCGTTTTGGATTTAGAGTTTAGGGTTAAGGGTTTCGGTTTCAGGGTTTTTAGCGTTTAGCGTTCAAGGTTTAGGGTTTTTGGTTTAGGGTTTGGGGTGTAGGGTTTCAAGTTTCGGGTTTAGGGTTTGGGGTTTTTGGTTTAGGGTTTGGGGTTAGGGTTTCAGATTAGGGTTTCAAGTTTAGGGTTTTGGGTTTAGGATTTCGGGTTTTGGGTTTAGGATTTAGGGTTTCGAGTTTAGGGTATATGGTCTAGGGTTTAGGGTTTAGGGTTAATGGTTTAGGTGTTTAGGTTTTAGGGTTTCGATTTTGAAGTTTAGTGTTCTGAGTTTAGGGTTTATGTTTTTGGGTTTAGGGTTTAGGGTTTCGGGTTTAAGGTTAAGGATTAGGGTTTGGGGTGAGGGTTTAGGATTTAGGGTTTAGGGTTTAGGATTTAGGGTTTAGGGTTTTGGGTTTAGGGTTTCGATTTTAGTGTTTATGATTTAGGATTTTGGGTTTAGGGTTTATGGTATAGGTGTTTAGGTTTAGGGTTTCGGTTTTGGGGTTTAGGGTTCTTGGTTTATGGTTTAGCTTTTAAGGTTTAGGGTTTAGGGTTTAGGGTTTAATGTTTCGGGTTTGGTGTTAGGATTTGGGGTGAGGGTTTAGGGTTTAGGGTTTAGGGTTACGGGTTAGTGTTTCGGGTTTAGGGTTTGAGGTGTAGGGTTTAGGGTTTGGGGTTAAGGGTTTAGGGTTTAGGGTTTAGGGTTTCGGGTTTAGGGTTTAGTGTTGAGGGTATAGGATTTAGGGTTTAGGGTTTCAAGTTTAGGGTTTTGGGTTTTGGGTTTAGGGTTTTTGGTTTAGGGTTTTGGGTTTAGGGTTTAGGGTTTCGGGTTTCGATTTTAGGGTTTAGGGTTTAGGTTTTATGGTTTAGGGTTTAAGGCTTCGGGTTTCGGGTTTTGGGTTTAGGGTTTAGGGTTTAGGGTTTAGGGTTTAAGGTTTAGGGTTTAGTGTTTAGGGCTAAGGGTTTAGGGTGTACGGTTTAGGTGTTTAGGTTTTAGGGTTCTGGGTTATGGGTTTAGGGTTTAGGTTTTAAGGTTTAGGGTTTAGGGTTTAGGATTTAGGGTTTAGGGTTTAGGGTTTAGGGTTTAGGGTTTAGGGTTTAGAGTTTAAGGTTTAGGGTTTAGTGTTTAGGGTTTAGGGTTTATGGTTCAGGGTTAGGGTTTAGGGTTAGGGTTTTGGGTTAGGGTTTCGGGTTAGGGTTTTGGGTTAGGGTTTCGGGTTTAGGTTTTCGGGTTTAGGCTTTTTCGGGTTTTAGGTTTCGGGTTTAGGGTTTGTGGTTTAGGGTTTCAGTTTTACGATTTTTGGTTTTACGGTTTAATGTTTAGGGTTTAGGGTTTAGGGCTTAGGGTTTAGGGTTTAGGGTTTAGGGTTTAAGGTTTCGAGTTAGGGTTTCGGGTTAGAGTTTCGGGTTTAGGGTTTCGAGTTTAGGGTTTTGCGTTTCGTGTTTAGGGTTTAGGGTTTAGGGTTTAGGGTTCAGGGATGACGGTTTAGGGTTTCGTGTTTCAGGTTTCAGGTTTCGGGTTTAGGGTTTAGGGTTTAGGGTTTAGAATTTAGGGTTTAGGGTTTAGGATTTAGTGTTTTGGGTTTAGGTGTTTTGGTTTTAGGGTTTAGGTTTTCGGGTTTAGGGTGCAGCATTTAGGGTTTATGGTTTAGCGTTTCGGGTTTCGGGTTTACGGTTTAGGTTTTAGGGTTTAGGTTTTTAGGTTTTAGGGTTTGGGTTTTAGGGTTTAGGGTTTAGGGTTTAGGGTTTAGGGTTTAGGGATTAGGCTTTATGGTTTAGGGTTTGGGCTTAAGGTTTGGGGTTAGGGTTTAGGATTTAGGGTTTAGGGTTTAGCGTTCAGGGTTTAGGGTTTAGCGTTCAGGGTTTAGGGTTTAGGGTTTAGGGTTTAGGGTTTAGGGTTTCCGGTTCAGTGTTTAAGGTTTAGGGTTTAGGTGTTTAGGTTTTAGGGTTTAGGTTTTAGGGTTCTGGATTATGCGTTTTGTGTTTAGGCTTTAAGGTTTGAGGTTTAGGGTTTAGGATTTAGGGTTTAGGGTTTAGGGTTTAGGGTTTAAAGTTTTGAGTTTAGGGTTTAGGGTTTAGAGTTTTGGGTTTAGGGTTTATGGTTCGGGGTTAGGGTTTAGGGTTAGGGTTTCGGGTTTAGGGTTTCGGGTTTAGGTTTTCGGGTTTTGGGTTTCGGGTTTAGGGTTTGTGGTTTTGGTTTTCAGGTTTACGATTTTGGGTTTAGGGTTTAGGGTTTAGGGTTTAGGGTTTAGGGTTTTAGGTTTCGTGTTAGGGTTTCGGGTTGGGGTTTCGGGTTTAGGGTTTCCGGTTTAGGGTTTTGCGTTTCGTGTTTAGGGTTTAGGGTTTAGGGTTCAGGGATTACAGTTTAGGGTTTCGTGTTTCCGGTTTCAGGTTTCGGGTTTAGGGTTTAGGGTTTTTATTTTAGGGTTTAGGGTTTTTATTTTAGGGTTTAGGGTTTAGGGTTTGGGGTTTAGGGTTTACGGTTTATAGTTTAGGGTTTGGGCTTATGGTTTGGGGTTAGGGTTTAGGATTTGGGGTTTAGGGTATTGGGTTTAGGGTTTAGGTTTTATGGTTTAGGTCTCTAGGTTTTAGGGTTTAGGGTTTTGTGCTTAGGGTTTAGGGTTTCGGGTTTAAGGTTTTGTGCTTGGGGTTTTAAGGCTTAGGGTTTTGGGTTTAGAGTTTAGGGTTTAGGGTTTAGGGTTTAGCGTTCAGGGTTTAGGGTTTGGGGTTTATGGTTTAGGGTTTAGGGTTTAGAATTTAGGATCTTGGGTTTAGGGTTTAGGGTTTTGGGATTAGGGTTTTGGGTTTCGTGTTTCAGGTTTCGGGTTTCGGGTTTAGGGCTCAGGGTTTAGGGTTTAGGGTTCACAGTTTTGGTTTTAGGGTTTAGGGTTTAGGGTTTACGGTTTACGGTTTAGGGTTTGGGGTTAGGGTTACGGATTTAGGGTTTAGGGTCTTGGGTTTTGGGTTTAGGTCTCTAAGTTTCAGGGTTTGGGTTTTAGGGTTTAAGGTTTTGGGCTTAGGGTTTGGGCTTAGGGTTTCGGGTTATGGGTTTTCAATTTGGGGTTTTAGGGCTTAGGGTTTTGGGTCTAGAGTTTAGGGTTTATGTTTTAGGGTTTAGCGTTCAAGGTTTAGGGTTTAGGGTTTAGGGTTTAGTGTTTAAGGTGTAGGGTTTAGGGTTTAAGGTTTACGGTTTAGGGATTAGGGTTTAGGGTTTAGGTTTCAGGTTTCGGGTTTACGGTTTAGTGTTTCGGGTTTGGTGTTTCGGGTTTAGGGTTTAGTGTTTCTGATTTCGGGTTTACGGTTTAGGGTTATAGTTTAGGGTTTAGGGTTTAGGGTTTAGGGTTTCGGGTTTAGGGTTTAGGGTTTAGGGTTTAGGGTTTAGGGTTTGGGGTTAGGGTTTGGGGTTAGGGTTTAGGATTTATGGTTTAGGGTTTAGGGTTTAGGGTTTACAGTTGAGGGTTTTGGATTTTGGGTTTTTGGGTTTGGGTTTTAGGGTTTAGGGTTCTAGGTTTATGGTTTAGGGTTTTGGGTTTAGTGTTTAGGGTTTAGGATTTAGGGTTTAGGGTTTAGGTCTTTAGGTTTTCGGGTTGGTTTTAGGGTTTAGGGTTCTGGGTTCAGGGTTTGGGGTTTAGGGTTTAGGGTTTCGTATTTAGAGTTTAGGTTTTAGCTTTTAGGGTTTAGGGTTTCGGGTTTAGGTTTTAGGTGTTTAGGTTTTAGGGTTTGGGTTTTAAGGTTTAGGGTTCTGGGTTTAGGGTTTAGGGTTTAGGGTTTAGGGTTTCGGGTTTAGGTTTTGGGTTTAGGGTTTAGGGTTTTGGTGTTTGGGGTTTAGGGTTTGGGTTTTTGGGTTTAGTGTTCCGGATTTAGGGTTTAGGGTTTAGGGTTTAGGGTTTTTACATTCAGGGCGTAGGGTTTAGGGTTTCGTGTTTAGGGTTTAGGGTTTAGGGTTTTGGGTTTAGTGTTTAGGATTTTGGGTTTAGGGTTTAGGGTTTAGGTGTTTAGGTTTTACGATTTAGGGTTTAGGGTTTAGCGTTTAGTGTTTACGGTTTAGGGTTTTGGGTTTGGGGTTTAGGGTTTAGGGTTTAGGGTTTGCGGTTAGGGTTTGGTTTAGGGTTTTGGATTTTGGGTTTAGGGTTTAGGGTTTCGGGTGTAGGGTTTAGGGCTTAGGGTTTGGGGTTTATGGTTTAGGGTCTAGGGCTTCTGTTTTAGTGTTTGGGGTTAGGGTTTGGGGTTAGGGTTTCGGGTTTAGGGTTTCAGGTTTAGGTTTTAGGGTTTAGGGTTTCAGGTTTACGATTTATGGTTTAGGGTTTATGATTTAGGGTTTAGGGTTTAGGGTTTAAGATTTAACGTTTAGGGTTTAGGGTTTAGGGTTTCGGGTTTAGGGTTTCGGTATTAGTATTTTGGGTTTAGGGTTTAGGGTTTGGGGTTTCGGGTTTCAGGATTCGGGTTTCAGGTTTCGGGTTTTCGGTTTAGGGTTTAGGGTTTAGGGTTTTGGGTTTAGGGTTTAGGGTTAGGGTTTAGGGTTTTGTGTTAGGGTTTAGTGTTTGGGGATTAGGGTTTAGGGTTTAGGGTTTAGGGTTTAGGATTTAGGATTAAGGGTTTACGGTTTGGGGTTTGGGGTTGGGGTTTACGGTTTGGGTTTTAGGGTTTAGGGTTTTGGGTTAGGGTATAGGGTTTCGGGTTTAGTGTTTATGGTTTAGGGTTTAGGATTTTGGTTTTGGGGTTTAAAGTTTAGGGTTGAGGTGTTTAGGCTTTAGGGTTTAGGGTTTTAGGGTTAAGTGTTTAGGGTTTTGTGTTTTGTACTTGGGGTTTCGGGTTTTTATTTTAGGGTTTAGGGTTTAGGGTTTAGGGTTTAGCGTTTAGGGCTTTTAGAGTCGAGGGTTTAGGGTTTAGTTTTTAGGGTTTTGGGTTTAGGGTTTTGGATTTAGAGTTTAGGGTTTAGGGTTTTAGGGATTTTGGGTTTAGGGTTCTGGGTTTAGGGTTTAGGGTTTAGGGTTAGGGTTTGGGGTTAGGGTTTAGGGTTTAGGGTTTGGGGTTAGGGTTTCGGATTTAGGGTTTAGGGTTTAGGGTTTAGGGTTTAGGTGTTTAGGTTTTAGGGTTTGGGTTTTAGGTTTTAGGGTTTAGGGTTTAGGGTTTAGGGTTTAGGGTTTAGGATTTAGGGCTTGGGGTTTCAGGTTCGAGCTTAGGGTTTGGTGTTAGGGTTTCATTATTTAGAGTTTAGGGTCTAGGATTTACGGTTTGGTGTTTAGGGTTTAGGGTTTGCGGTTAGGTTTTTGGGTTATGGTTTCGGGTTTAGGATTAGGGTTTAGGGTTTAGGATTTTGGTTTGGGGTTTAGGGTTTAGGGTTTGGGTTTTAGGGTTTAGGGTTCGGGGTTAGGGTTTGGGGTTAGGGTTTGGGGTTAAGGTTTGGGTTTTAGGGTTTACGGTTTTTGGTTAGGGTTTAGGGTTTAGGGATTATGGTCTAGGGTTTTAGGGTTTAGGGTTTAGGGTTTAGTGTTTGGGGTTTAGGGTTCAGGGTTTCGTGTTTTACTTGGGGTTTCGGGTTTTTGTTTTTGAGTTTAGGGTTTAAGGTTTTTAGGGTCCAGTGTTTGGGGTTTAGTTTTTATGGTTTTGGGTTTAGGGTTTTGGATTTAGAGTTTAGGGTTTATTGTTTCGGGTTTAGCGGTTAGGGTTTAGGGTTAAGGTTTAGGGTTTAGGGTTTAGGGTTTAGGGTTGGGGGGTTTGGGTTTAGGGTTTAGTGTTTGCGGTTTGGGTTTGGGGTTAGGGTTTTAGGATTTTGGGTTTATGGTTTAGGGTTTAGGGTTTAAGGTTTTGGGTTTAGGTGTTTAGGGTTCAGGGTTTAGTGTTTTGTACTTGGGTTTCGGGTTTTTTATTTAGGGTTTAGGGTTTAGTGTTTAGGGTTTATGATTTGTAGGGTGTGGGGTTTAGGGTTTAGTTTTTGTGGTTTTGTGTTTAGGGTTTTGGATTTAGAGTTTAGTGTTTAGGGTTTCAGGTTTTGGGTTTTGGGTTTAGGGTTAGGGGATTAGGGTTTCGGATTTAGGGTTTCGATTTAGGGTTTAGGGTTTACGGTTTCAATTTTAGGGTTTTGGGTTTAGGGTTTTATGTTTTGGGTTTAGGGTTTAGGATTTAGGTTTTAGGGTTTAGGGTTTTGGGTTTTGGGTTTCGTGTTTTGAGCTTAGGGTTTAGGATTTAGGGTTTAGGGTTTGGGGTTGGGGGTTTAGGGTTTTGGGTTTGGGGTTTTGGGTTTAGAGTTTAGGGTTTTGGGTTTAGGGTTTTGGGTTGAGGGTTTTGTGTTTTTGGTGGAGGGTTTAGAATTTAGGGTTAGGGTTTAGGGTTTAGGGTTTAATGTTTACGGTTTAAGGTTTTGGGTTTAGGGTTTAGGGCTTAGGTTATAGGGTTTAGGGTTTGCGGGTAGAATTTGGGGAAAGGGTTTAGGATTTTTGGTTTCGGGTTTAGGGTTAGGGTTTGGGGTTAGGGTTTGGTATTTAGGGTTTAGGGATTAGCGTTGGTATTTAGGGTTTAGGGTTTAGGGTTTACGTTTTTAGGTTTTAGGGTTTCGATTTTAAGGTTTAGGGTTCTGGGTTTAGGGTTTAGGGTTTAGGTTTTAGTGGTTCGGGTTTCGGGTTTAGGGTTTAGGGTTTAGTGTTTAGGGTTTAGGGTTTAGCGTTCAAGGTTTAGGGTTTTTGGTTTAGGGTTTAGAGTTTAGGGTTTGGGGTGTAGGGTTTCAAGTTTCGGGTTTATGGTTTGGGGTTAGGGTTTCAGATTAGGGTTTCAAGTTTAGGATTTTGGGTTTAGGGTTTCGGTTTTGGGTTTAGGATTTAAGGTATCGAGTTTAGGGTATATGGTCTAGGGTTTAGGGTTTAGGGTTAATGGTTTAGGTGTTTAGGTTTTTGGGTTTCGATTTTGAGGTTTAGTGTTCTGAGTTTAGGGTTTACGTTTTTGGGTTTAGGGTTTAGGGTTTCGGGTTTAAGGTTAAGGATTAGGGTTTGGGGTGAGGGTTTAGGATTTAGGGTTTAGGGTTTAGGGTTTAGGATTTAGGGTTTAGGGTTTAGGGTTTCGATTTTAGTGTTTATGATATAGGATTTTGGGTTTAGGGTTTGGGTTTTAGGGTTTGGGTTTAGGTTTTAGGGTTTAGGGATTAGGATTTATGGTTTAGGGTTTGGGGTTAAGGTTTGGGGTTAGGGTTTAGGATTTAGAGTTTAGGGTTTAGCGTTCAGGGTTTAGGGTTTAGCGTTCTGGGTTTAGGGTTTAGGGTTTCGGGTTTAGGGTTTTGGGTTTGGGGTTTTAAGGCTCAGGGTTTTGGGTTTAGAGTTTAGGGTTTAGGGTTTAGGGTTTAGCGTTTAGGGTTTAGGGTTTAGGGTTTATGGTTTAGGGTTTAGGGTTTAGAATTTAGGGTTTAGGGTTTAGGGTTTAGGGTGCCGGATTTAGTGTTTAGGGTTTAGGGTTTAGCGTTTAGGTTTTCAGGTTTACGATTTTTTGTTTGGGGTTTAGGGTTTTGGGTTTTGGGTTTAGGTTTTAGGGTTTAGGGTTTAGGATTTAAGGTTTAGGGTTTAGGGTTTAGGGTTTAGGGTTTAAGGTTTCGGGTTAGGGTTCCGGGTTAAGGGTTTTGGGTTTAGGGTTTAGGGTTTCGTGTTTCTAGTTTCAAGTTTCGGGTTTAGGGTTTAGGGTTTAGGGTTTGGAGTTTGGGGTTTAGGGTTTTGGTTTTAGGGTTTAGGGTTTAGATTTTACGTTTAGGGTTTACTATTTTGGGTTTAGGGTTTGGGGTTAGGGTATCGGATTTTGGGTTTACGGTCTTGGGTTTAGGGTTTGGGTTTAGGGCTTAGGTCTCAACGTTTTAGGGATTAGGTTTTATTGTTTTAGGTTTTGGGCTTAGGGTTTAGGGTTTAGGTTTTAGGGTTTCGGGTTTTGGGTTTTGGGTTTGGGGTTTTAGGGCTTAGGGTTTTGGGTTTAGAGTTTAGGGTTTTGGGTTTAGAGTTTAGTGCTTAGGGTTTAGGGTTTAGTGTTCAGGGTTCAGGGTTTAGGGTTTAGGGTTTAAGGTTTAGAATTTAGGGTTCAGGGTGTTAGGTTTAGTGTTTAGGGTTAAGGGTTTAGGGTTTGGGGTATAGGGTTTCGGGTTTGGGGTGTAGGGTTTAGGGTTTCGTGTTTGGCGTTTCGGGTTTTGGGTTTAGGGTTTAGGGTTTCCGGTTTCAGGTTTAGGGTTTAGGATTTAGAGTTTAGGGTTTAGGGTTTAGTGTTCAGGGTTTAGGGTTTGGAGTTAGGGTTCAGGATTTAGGGTTTAGGGTTTACGGTTTAGGGTTTAGGGTTGATGATTTTGGTATTTAGGTTTTAGGGTTTCGGTTTTAGTGTATAGGGTTCTGGGTTTATGGTTTAGGGTTTTGGGTTTAGGGTTTTGGGTTTATGGTTTAGTGTTTAGGGTTTAGGATTTAAGGTTTAGGGTTTAGGTGTTTAGGTTTTACGGTTTAGGTTTTACGGTTTAGGGTTTAGGGTTTAGGGTTTAGGGTTTAAAGTTTGGGGTTTGGGTTTGGGGTTATGGTTTCGTATTTATGGTCTAGGGTTTAGCGTTTAGGGTTTAGGTTTTCGGGTGTAGGGTTTAGGTGTTTAGGTTTTAGGGTTTGGGTTTTAAGGTTTAGGGTTCTGGGTTTAGGGTTTAGGGTTTAGGATTGAGGGTTTAGGGTTTAGGGTTTAGGGTTTAGGTTTTTGGGTTTAGGGTTTAGGGTTTAGGTGTTTAGGCTTTAGGGTTTAGGGTTACGGGTTAGGGTTTGGGGTTTAGGGTTTCGGGTTTAGGGTTTCAGGTGTAGAGTTTAGGGTTTGGGCATAAGGGTTTAGGGTTTGGTGTTAAGGGTTTAAGGTTCAAGGTTCAGGATTTAGGGTTTAGTGTTTGAGGTTTAGGGTTTAGGGTTTAGGGTTTTGGGTTAGGGTTTATCTGTTCGGGTTTAGGGTTTAGGGTTTGGGGTTCAGGGTTCAGGAATCAGGGTTTGTGTTTAGTGTTTAGGGTTGAGGTGTTTAGGGTTTAGGGATTTGGGTTTAGGGTTTAGGGTTTAGGGTTTAGTGTTTGGGGTTTAGGGTTTAGGGTTTCGTGTTTTGTACTCGTGGTTTCAGGTTTTTGTTTTAGGGTTTAGGGTTTAGGGTTTCGGGTTTGGGGTTTAGGGTTTAGGGTTTTGAGTTTTGCGTTTCGGGTTTTGGGTTTAGGGTTTAGGGTTTCTGGTTTAGGGTTTAGGGTTTAGAGTTTAGGGTTTAGGGTTTAGTGTTCAGGGTTTAGGGTTTGGGGTTAAGGTTCAGGATTTAGGGTTTAGGGTTTACGATTTAGGGTTTAGGGTTGATGGTTTTGGTATTTAGGTTTTAGGGTTTCGGTTTTAGTGTTTAGGGTTCTGGGTTTATGGTTTAGGGTTTTGGGTTTAGGGTTTAGGGTTTAGGGTTTAGGGTTTAAAGTTTGGGGTTTGGGTTTGGGGTTATGGTTTCGTATTTAGGGTTTAGGGATTAGCGTTTAGGGTTTAGGGTTTTGGGTTTTGGGTGTAGGGTTTAGGTGTTTAGGTTTTAGGGTTTGGGTTTTAAGGTTTAGGGTTCTGGGTGTAGGGTTTAGGGTTTAGGATTAAGGGTTTAGTGTTTAGGGTTTAGGGTTTAGGGTTTAGGTTTTTGGGTTTAGGGTTTAGGGTTTAGGTGTTTAGGCTTTAGGGTTTAGGGTTACGGGTTAGGGTTTGGGGTTTAGGGTTTTTGGTTTAGTGTTTCAGGTGTAGAGTTTAGGGTTTGGGCATAAGTGTTTAGGGTTTGGTGTTAAGGGTTTAAGGTTTAAGGTTTAGGATTTAGGGTTTAGTGTTTGAGGTTTAGGGTTTAGGGTTTAGGGTTTGGGGTTGGGGTTTATCTGTTCAGGTTTAGGGTTTAGGGTTGAGGGTTCAGGGTTCAGGAATTATGGTTTGTGTTTAGTGTTTTGGGTTGAGGTGTTTAGGGTTTAGGGATTTGGGTTTAGGGTTTAAGGTTTAGGGTTTAGTGTTTGGGGTTTAGGGTTTAGGGTTTCGTGTTTTGTACTCGTGGTTTCAGGTTTTTGTTTTAGGGTTTAGGGTTTAGGGTTTCGGGTTTGGGGTTTAGGGTTTAGTGTTTTGAGTTTTGCGTTTCGGGTTTTGGGTTTAGGGTTTAGGGTTTCTGGTTTCAGGTTTAGGGTTTAGGGTTTAGAGTTTAGGGTTTAGGGTTTAGTGTTCAGGGTTTAGGGTTTGGGGTTAAGGTTCAGGATTTAGGGTTTAGGGTTTACGGTTTAGGGTTTAGGGTTGATGGTTTTGGTATTTAGGTTTTAGGGTTTCGGTTTTAGTGTTTAGGGTTCTGGGTTTATGGTTTAGGGTTTAGGGTTTAGGGTTTATGGTTTAGTGTTTAGGGTTTAGGATTTAGGGTTTAGGGTTTAGGTGTTTAGGTTTTACGGTTTGGGTTTTAGGGTTTAGGGTTTAGGGTTTAGGGTTTAGGGTTTAAAGTTTGGGGTTTGGGTTTGGGGTTATGGTTTCGTATTTAGGGTTTAGGGTTTAGCGTTTAGGGTTTAGGGTTTCGGGTGTAGGGTTTAGGTGTTTAGGTTTTAGGGTTTGGGTTTTAAGGTTTAGGGTTCTGGGTTTAGGGTTTAGGGTTTAGGATTGAGGGTTTAGTGTTTAGGGTTTAGGGTTTAGGGTTTAGGTTTTTGGGTTTAGGGTTTAGGGTTTAGGTGTTTAGGCTTTAGGGTTTAGGGTTACGGGTTAGGGTTTGGGGTTTAGGGTTTCGGGTTTAGGGTTTCAGGTGTAGAGTTTAGGGTTTGGGCATAAGTGTTTAGGGTTTGGTGTTAAGGGTTTGAGGTTCAAGGTTTAGGATTTAGGGTTTAGTGTTTGAGGTTTAGGGTTTAGGGTTTAGGGTTTTGGGTTAGGGTTTATCTGTTCAGGTTTAGGGTTCAGGGTTCAGGAATTATGGTTTGTGTTTGGTGTTTTGGGTTGAGGTGTTTAGGGTTTAGGGATTTGGGTTTAGGGTTTAGGGTTTAGGGTTTAGTGTTTTGGGTTTAGGGTTTAGGGTTTCGTGTTTTGTACTTGTGGTTTCGGGTTTTTGTTTTAGGGTTTAGGGTTTAAGGTTTAGCATTTATGGTTTTTAGGGTCCAGTGTTTAGGTTTTAGTTTTTATGGTTTTGGGTTTTGGATTTAGAGCTTAGGGTTTAGGGTTTCGGGTTTAGGGTTTATGTTTTAGGGTTAAGGTTTAGGGTTTAGGGTTTAGGGTCTAGGGTTTGGGGTTTTGGGTTTAGGGTTTAGTGTTTGCGGTTAGGGTCATGGGTTAGGGTTTTAGGATTTTGGGTTTATGGTTTATGGTTTAGGGTTTTGGCTTTAGATGTTTAGGGTTTAGAGTTTAGTGTTTTGTGTTTGGGGTTTCTGGTTTTTTGTGTAGGGTTTAGGGTTTAAAGTTTAGGGTTTATGATTTTTAGGGTCCAGCGTTTAGGGTTTAGTTTTTATGGTTTTGGGTTTAGGGTTTTGGATTTAGAGTTCAGTGTTTGGGGTTTTAGGTTTAGGGTTTAGGTTATAGGGTTAAAGGATTAGGGTTTAGGGTTTAGGGTTTAGGATTTAGGGTTTCGGGTTTAGGGTTTTGGGTTTAGGGTTTCAGTTTTAGGGTTTTGGGTTTAGGGTTTTGGATTTAGGGTTTTATGTTTTGGGTTTAAGGTTTAGGGTTTAGGTTTTAGGGTTTATGGTTTAGGGTTTCGGGTTTCGTGTTTCGAGCTTAGGGTTTAGGATTTAGGGTTTAGGGTTTTGGGTTTTGGACTTAGGGTTTATAGTTTAGGGTTTAGGGTTTAGGGTTTTGGGTTTTGGGTTTAGGGTTTAGGTTTTAGAGTTTAGGGTTTTGGGTTTTGGGGTTAGGGTTTAAGGTTTTGGGTTTAGGGTTTCGGGTTTAGGGTTTAGGGTTTGGGGTTTAGGGTTTAGAGTTTTGGGTTAGGCTTTAAGGTTTAGGATTTAGTGTATACGGTTTTTGTTTTTGGGTTTAGGGTTTAGGGCTTAGGTTTTAGGGTTTAGGGTTTGCGGTTAGGATTTGGGGTAAGGGTTTAGGATTTTAGGTTGAAGGTTTTGGGTTAGGGTTTGGAGTTAGTGTTTCGTATTTAGGGTATATGGATTAGCCTTTAAGGTTTAGGGTTTAGGGTTTAGGGTTTAGGTATTTAGGTTTTAGGGTTTCGATTTTAAGGTTTAGGGTTGTAGGTTTAGGTTTTATGGTTCTGGGGTTAGGTTTTAGGGTTCTGGGTTTAGGGTTTAGGGTTTAGGGTTTAGGTTTTAGGGTTTAGGGTTTAGGGTTTCAAGTTTTGAGTTTAGGGTTTAGGATTTTGGGTTTAGGGTTTCGGGTTAGCATTTTGAAATAAGGTTTCGAGTTTAGGGTTTCGGCATTAGGGTTTCGGGTTTAGGGTTTAGGGTTTGGGGTTTAGGGTTTCGAGTTTTGGGTTTATGGTTTAGGGTTTAGGGTTTTGGGTTTTGAGTTTTTGGTTTAGGGTTTAGGGTGTAAGGTTTCGGGTGTAGGGTTTCAAGTTTTGAGTTTAGGGTTTAGGGTTTGGGGATAGCGTTTCGAAATAGGGTTTCGAGTTTAGGGTTTCGGGATTAGGGTTTCGGGTTTAGGGTTTAGGGTTTTGGGTTTAGGGTTTAGTGTTTCGAGTTTAGGGTTTATGGTTTAAGGTTTAGGGTTTATGGTAAATGGTTTAGGTGTTTTGGCTTTAGGGTTTCGTTTTTGGGGTTTAGTGTTCTCGATTTAGGGTTTAGGTTTTAAAGTTTAGGGTTTAGGGTTTAGGGTTTAAGGTTTAGGGTTAAGGTTTGGGGTGAGGGTTTAGGATTTAGGGTTTAGGGTTTAGGGTTTCGAGTTTATTCTTTATGATTTAGGGTTTAGGGTTTAGGGTTTATGGTTTAGGTGTTTAGGTTTAGGGTTTCGATTTTGGGGTTTAGGGTTTAGGGTTCAAGGTTTAGGGTTTGGGGTTAGGGTTTTGGGTGAGGGTTTACGGTTTAGGGTTTAGGGTTTCGGGTTTTGGGTTTTCGGGTTTAGGGTTTTGGGTTTTGGGTTTTGGGTTTAGGGTTTCGTCTTAGGGTTTAGGGTTTGGGGTTTAGGGTTTAGGGTTCAGGGTTTCGAATTTAGGGTTTTGGGTTTTGGGTTGACGGTTTAGGGTTTAGGGCTTCGGGTTTCGGGTTTTGGGTTTAGGGTTTGGGGTTGGGGTTTATGTTTTAGAATTTGGGGTTTAGGGTTTAGTGTTTAGTGTTTAGGGTTTAGGTGTTTTGGTTTTAGGTTTTAGGGTTTAGGGTTCTGGGTTTAGGGTTTAGGGTTTAGAGTTTAGGGTTAGGGTTTAGGGTTTAGGGTTTAGTGTTTACGATTTAGTGTTTTGGGTTTAGGGCATTGGGTTTTGGTTTTCGGGTTTCGGGTTTCGGGTTTCAGGTTTAGGGTTTAGGGTTTCGGGTTTACGATTTTGGGTTTAGGGGTTAGGGTTTAGGGTTTTGGGTTTAGGGTTTAGGATTTAAGCTTTAGGGTTTAGGGTTTAGGGTTTAAGGTTTCGAGTTTAGGATTTAGGGTTTAGGGATTGGGGTTTAGGGTTTTGTGTGTTTCAGGTTCAGGTTTCAGGTTTAGGGTTTAGGGTTTAGGGCTTTGGGTTTAGGGTTTAGGGTTTAAGGTTTAGGGCTTTGGGTTTAGGGTTTAGGGTTTTGGTTTTAGGGTTTAGGGTTTAGTGTTAGGGTTTAGGGTTTAGTGTTTAGGGTTTAGGGTTTTGGGTTAGGGTTTGGGGTTGGGGTTTAGGAGTTAGGGTTTAGTGCTTAGGGTTTATGATTTAGGGTTCACGGTTTAGGGTTTATGGTTTAGGTGTTGCGGGTTAGGGTTTCGATTTTAGGGTTTAGGGTTCTGGGTGTAGGGTTTAGGTTTTAGGGTTTAGGGTTTAGGGTTTATGGTTTAGGGTTTGGGGTTAGGGTTTTGGATTAGGGTTTCGGGTTTAGGGTTTAGGGTTTAGGGTTTAGGGTTTTGTGTTTCGAGTTTAGGGTTTATGGTTTAAGGTTTAGGGTTTAGGGTAAATGGTTTAGGTGTTTTGGTTTTAGGGTTTCATTTTTGGGGTTTAGTGTTCTCGGTTTAGGGTTTAGGTTTTAAAGTTTAGGGTTTAGGGTTTAGGGTTTAAGGTTTAGGGTTAGGGTTTGGGGTGAGGGTTTAGGATTTAGGGGTTAGGGTTTAGGGTTTCGAGTTTATTCTTTATGATTTAGGGTTTTGGGTTTAGGGTTTATTGTTTAGGTGTTTAGGTTTAGGGTTTCGATTTTGGGGTTTAGGGTTTAGGGTTCAAGGTTTAGGGTTTGGGGTTAGGGTTTGGGGTGAGGGTTTACGGTTTAGGGTTTAGGGTTTAGGGTTTAGGGTTTCGGGTTTTGGGTTTTTGGGTTTAGGGTTTTGGGTTTTGGGTTTTGGGTTTAGGGTTTGGTCTTAGGGTTTAGGGTTTGGGGTTTAGGGTTTAGGGTTCAGGGTTTCGAATTTAGGGTTTAGGGTTTTGGGTTGACGGTTTAGGGTTTAAGGTTTAGGGTTTAGGGCTTCGGGTTTTGGGTTTTGGGTTTAGGGTTTGGGGTTGGGGTTTAGGTTTTAGAATTTGAGGTTTAGGGTTTAGTGTTTAGTGTTTAGGGTTTAGGTGTTTTGATTTTAGGTTTTAGGGTTTAGGGTTCTCGGTTTAGGGTTTAGGGTTTAGAGTTTAGGGTTAGGGTTTAGGGTTTAGGGTTTAGTGTTTACGATTAAGTGTTTTGGGTTTAGGGCATTGGGTTTTGGTTTTCAGGTTTCGGGTTTTGGGTTTTGGGTTTAGGGTTTAAGGTTTCGGGTTTACGATTTTGGTTTTAGGGGTTAGGGTTTAGGGTTTTGGGTTTAGGGTTTAGGGTTTAGGGTTTAAGGTTTCGAGTTTTGGATTGAGGGTTTAGGGATTGGGGTTTAGGGTTTCGTGTTTCAGGTTCAGGTTTCAGGTTTAGGGTTTAGGGTTTAGGGCTTTGGGTTTAGGGTTTAGGGTTTAGGGTTTAAGGTTTAGGGCTTTGGGTTTAGGGTTTTGGTTTTAGGGTTTAGGGTTTAGTGTTTAGGGTTTGGGGTTTAGTGTTTAGGGTTTAGGGTTTTGGGTTAGGGTTTGGGGTTGGGGTTTAGGAGTTAGGGTTTAGGGCTTAGGGTTTATGATTTAGGGTTTACGGTTTAGGGTTTATGGTTTAGGTGTTGTGGGTTAGGGTTTCGATTTTGGGGTTTAGGGTTCTGGGTTTAGGGTTTAGGTTTTAGGGTTTAGGGTTTAGGGTTTATGGTTTAGGGTTTGGGGTTAGGGTTTTGGGTGAGGGTTTAGGGTTTAGGGTTTAAGCTTTATGGTTTAGGGTTTAGGGTTACGTGTTAGTTTTTCGGGTTAAGGGTTTCAGGTTTAGGGTTTCAGGTGCAGGGTTTTGTGTTTGGGGTTAAGGGTTTGGGGTTTAGCGTTTCGGGTTTAGGGTTTCGGGTTTAGGGTTTATGGTTTAGGGTTCAGGGTTCAGGATTTAGTGTTTAGGGTTTTTGGTTTTGGGTTTTGGGTTTTGGGTTTAGGATTTGGGTTTAGGGTTTAGGGTTTAGGATTTAGGGTTTAGGGTTTTGGGTTTCGAGTTTCGAGTTTAGGTTTTAGGGTTTAAGATTTAGGGTTTAAGGTTTTGGGTTTAGGGTTGAGGGCTTCAGGTTTCGGGTTTTGGGTTTAGGGCTTGGGGTTATGGTTTAGGTTTTAGAATTTACGGTTTAGGGTTTAAGGTTTAGTGTTTAGGGTTTAGGTGTTTTGGCTTTAGGGTTTAGGTCTTAGGGTTTAGGGTTCTGGGTTTAGGGTTCTGGGTTTAGGCTTTAGGATTTCAGGTTTTGGGTTTTGGGTTTAGGGTTTATTTTTTAGGGTTTAGGTTTTTGGGTTTAGGTTTTTAGGTTTTAGGGTTTGGGTTTTAGTGTTTAGGGTTTAGGGTTTAGGGTTTGGGGTTAGGGATTAGGATTTAGGGTTTAAGGTTTTGCGTTAAGGGTCTAGGGTTTAGCGTTCAGGGTTTAGTGTTTACGGTTTAGGGTTTAGGGCTTCAGGTTTAGTGTTTAGGGTTTAGGGTTTAAGGTCTAGGGTTTAGGTGTTTAGGTTTTAGGGTTTAGGTTTTAGGGTTTTGGGTTATGGGTTTAGGGTTTTGGTTTTAGGGTTTTGAGTTTAGGGTTTAAGGTTTAGGGTTTAGTGTTTAGGGTTTAGGGTTTAGGGTTTAGGGTTTGGGGTTTATGGTTCGTGGTTAGGGTTTCGGGTTAGGGATTCGAGTTTAGGGTTTCGGTTTAGGTTTTTGGGTTTTAGGTTTCGGGTTTAGGGTTTAGGGTTTAGGTTGTCAGGTTTACGATTTGGGGTTTAGGGCTTAGGGTTTTGGGTTTTGGGTTTAGGGTTTAGGATTTAAGGTTTAGGGTTTAGGGTTTAGGGTTTAGGGTTTAGGGTTTAGGGTTTAAGGTTTCGGGTTAGGGTTTCGGGTTAGGGTTTCGGGTTTAGGGTTTTGAGTTTAGGGTTTAGGGTTTAGGGTTTAGGGTTTAGGGTTTAGGGTTTAGGGTTTCGTGTTTCAGGTTTTGGGTTTCAGGTTTAGGGTTTAGGGTTTAGGGTTTTGGTTTTAGTGTTTAGGGTTTAGGGTTTAGGGTTTAGGGTTTACGGTTTAGGGTTTAGGGTTTGGGGTTTGGGGTTAGGGTTTCAGATTTAGGGTTTAGGGTTTAGGGTTTAAGTCTCTAAGTTTTAGGCTTTAGGGTTTTGGGCCTAGGGTTTAGGGTTTAGGGTTTCAGGTTTAGGGTTTTGTGTTTGAGGTTTTTGGGCTTAGAGTTTGGGGTTTAGAGTTTAGCGTTTAGGGTTTAGGGTTTAGCGTTCAGGGTTTAGGGTTTGGGGTTTAGGGTTTTGAATTTAGGGTTTAGGGTTTAGGATTTAGGGTTTTGGGTTTAGGGTTTAGTGTTTAGTGTTTAGGGTTTAGGGTTTAGTGTTTAGTGTTTGGGGTTTAGGGTTTAGGGTCTAGGGGTTAGGAATTAGGGTTTCGGGTTTGGCGTTTCAGGTTTAGGGTTTAGGGTTTAGGGTTTAGGTTTTTCGGTTTCGGGTGTAGGGTTTAGGGTTTAGAGTTTAGGGTGTAGGGTTTAGGGTTTAGGGTTTAGGGTTTCGTGTTTCAGGTTTAGGGTTTAGGATTTTGGGTTTAGGGTTTAGGGTTTAAGGTTTGGGGTTAGGGTTTGGGGTTAGGGTTTAGGGTTTAGGGTTTAGGGTTTAGGGTTTAGGGTTCAAGGTTTAGGATTTAGGGTTTAGGGTTTAGGGTTTAGGGTTTAGGGTTTTGGTGTTTAGGTTTTGGAGTTTTATTTTTAGGGGTTAGGGGTCTGGGTTTATGGTTTAGGGTTTTGGGTTTAGGGTTTAGGGTTTATGGTTTAGTGTTTAGGGTTTAGTATTTGGGGTTTAGGGTTTAGGTGTTTAGGTTTTAGAGTTTGGGTTTTAGGGTTTAGGGTTCTGGGTTTAGGGTTTAGGGTTTAGGGTTTAAGGTTTGGGGTTAGGGTTTCGTATTTAGGGTTTAGGGTTTATCGTTTAGGGTTTAGGGTTTAGGTGTTTAGGTTTTAGGGTTTGGGTTTCAAGGTTTAGGGTTCTGGGTTTAGGGTTTAGGGTTTAGGGCTTTGGATTTAGGGTGTAGTTTTTTGGGTTTAGGGTTTAGGGTTTAGGTGTTTAGGGTTTAGGGTTACGGGTTATGCTTTCAGGTTTAGGGTTGCAAGTTTAGGGTTTTATGTGTAGGGTTTAGGGTTTGGGGTTAAAGGTTTAGAGTTTAGGGTTTAGGGTTTAGGGTTTAGGGTTCAGGGTTCCTGATTTAGGGTTTGGTGTTTAAGGTTTAGGGTTTCGGGTTTTGGGTTTATGGTTTGGGGTTGGGGTTTAGGATTTTGAATTTAGGGTTTAGGTGTTTAGGGTTTAGGGTTTAGGGTTACGGGTTATGCTTTCGTGTTTAGGGTTCCAGGTTTAGGGTTTTAGGTGTAGGGTTTAGGGTTTGGGGTTAAAGGTTTAGGGTTTAGGGTTTAGGGTTTAGGGTTTAGGGTTTAGGGTTCAGGGTTCCCGATTTAGGGTTTGGTGTTTAAGGTTTAGGGTTTCGGGTTTTAGGTTTAGGGTTTGGGGTTGGGGTTTAGGATTTAGAATTTAGGATTTAGTGTTTAGGGTTTAGGTGTTTTGGTTTTAGGGTTTAGGTTTTAGGGTTTAGGGTTTAGGGTTTAGGGTTTAAGGTTTAGGGTTATGGATTTAGGGTTTAGGGTTTAGGGTTTAGGGTTTAGGGTTTAGGGTTTAGGGTTTAGGGTTTAGGGTTTAGGGTTTGTGGTAAGGGTTTAGGATTTAGGGTTTAGAGTTTAGCGTTCAAGGTTTAGGGTTTAGCATTCAGGATTTACGGTTTAGGGTTTAGGGCTTCGGGTTTAGTGTTTAGGGTTTAGGGTTTAACTGTTTAGGTTTTAGGGTTGTGGGTTATGGGTTTAGGGTTTAGGTTTTAGGGTTTAGGGTTTAGGGTTTAGAGTTCGGGGTTTGTGTTTAGGGTTAGGGTTTCGGGTTAGGGATTCGGGTTTAGGGTTTCTGGTTTAGGTTTTCGAGTTTAAGCTTTTGGGTTTATGGTTTAGCGTTTAGGGATTCAGGTTTACGATTTTGGGTTTAAGGTTTAGGGTTTAGGGTGTAGGGTTTGGGGTTTGGGTTTGGGGTTAGGGTTTAGGATTTAGGGTTTAAGGTTTAGGGTTTAGGTTTAGGGGTTAGGGTTTAGGGTTTAGGGTTGAGGGTTTAGGGTTTTGGTGGTTAGGTTTTAGGGTTTGGGTTTTAGGGTTTAGGGTTCTGGGTTTATGGTTTAGGGTTTTGGGTTTTGGGTTTAGGGTTTAAGGCTTATGGTTTAGTGTTTAGGGTTTAGGATTTAGGGTTTAGGAGTTAGGTGTTTAGGTTTTAGGGTTTGGGTTTTAGGGTTTAGGGTTCTGGGTTTAGGGTTTATTGTTTGGGGTTTGGGTTTGGTGTTAGGGTTTTGTATTTAGGGTTTAGGGTTTAGTGTTTAGGGTTTATGGTTTCGAGTTTAGGGTTTAGGTGTTTAGCTTTTAGGGTTTGGGTTTTATGGTTTAGGGTTCTGGGTTTAGGGTTTAGGGTTTAGGGTTTAGTGTTTAGGGTTTAGGGTTTAGGGTTTAGGTTTTTGGGCTTAGGGTTTAGGTTTTTGGGTTTAGGGTTTAGGGTTTTGGTGTATAGGTTTTTGGGTTTGTGTTTTAGGGTTTAGTGTTCTGGATTTAAGGTTTAGGTTTAGGGTATAGGGTTTTTGGGTTCAGGGCGTAGAGTTTAGGGTTTCGGGTTTAGGGTTTGGGGTTTAGGGTTTAGGGTTTAGGGTTTAGGGTTTAGGGTTTAGGTTTTTGGGTTTAGGGTTTAGGGTTTAGATGTTTAGGTTTTAGGGTTTAGGGTTTAGGGTTTAGTGTTTACGGTTTAGGGTTTTGGGTTTAGGGTTTAGTGTTTGCGGTTAGGTTTGGGTTAGTGTTTTGGATTTTGGGTTTAGGGTTTCGGGTGTAGGGTTTGGGGTTTAGGGTTTGGGGTTTATGGTTCGAGGTTAGGGTTTGATGTTAGGGCTTCGGATTTAGGGTTTAGGGTCTAGGGCTTTGGGTTTAGTGTTTGGGGTTAGGATTTGGGCTTAGGGTTTCGGATTTAGGGTTTGAGGTTAAGGTTTTAGGGTTTAGGGTTTTAGGTTTATAGTTTTTGGTTTAGGGTTTAGGGTTTATGGTTTAGGGTTTAGGGTTTAGTTTTTTGAGTTAGGGTTTCGAGTTTAGCATTTTGGGTTTAGGGCTGTGGGTTTACGGTTTCGGGTTTCAGGTTTAGGGTTTCGGGTTTAGGGTTTAGGGTTAAGGTTTAGGGTTTGGGGTTTTGGGTTAGGGTTTGGTGTTTAGGGTTTAGGGTTTCGGATTTGGGTTTTAGGGTTTAGGGTTCGGGGTTTAGGGTTAAGGGTTTATGGTTTGGGATTAGCGTTTGGGGTTAGGGTTTGGGCTTTAGGGTTTGGGTTTTACGGTTTAGGGTTTTTGGTTACGGTTTAGGGTTTAGTTTTTAGGGTTTGGGTTTAGGGTCAGGGTTGAGGTGTTTAGGGTTTAGGGTTTTAGGGTTGAGGGGTTAGGGTTTTTTGTTTTGTACTTGGGGTTTCGGGTTTTTTGTTTTGGGTTTAGGGTTTACAGTTTAGGGTTTAGGTTTTGGGGTTGAGGGTCAGGGTTGAGGTGTTTAGGGTTTAGGGTTTAGGGTTTTTGGGATAAGGGTTTAGGGTTTTTTGTTTTGTACTTGGGGTTTCGGGTTTTTTTGTTTAGGGTTTAGGGTTTAGGGTTTAGCGTTTAGGGTTTTTAGGGTCCAGGGTTTAGGGTTTAGTTTTTAGGGTTTTGGGTTTAGGGTTTTGGATTTAGAGTTTAGGGTTTAGGGTTTCAGGGATTTAGGGTTTAGGGTTTAGGGTTTAGGGTTTAGGGTTTGGGGTTGGGGTTTAGGGTTTAGGGTTTAGGGTTTAGGCTTTCGTGTTTAGGGTATGGGGTTAGGGTTTCAGGTTTAGGGTTTCGAGTATTAGGTTTCGGGTTTCGGGTTTAGGATTTTGGGTTTTGGGTTTTTGGTTTATGGTTTTGGGTTTATGGTTTAGGGTTTTGGGTTTAGGATTTCTGGTTTCAGGTTTCCAGTTTCGGGTTTAGGGTTTAGGGTTTAGGGTTTAGGGTTTGGGTTTTAGGGTTAGGGTTTTGGGTTTGGGGTTTAGGGTTTAGGGTTTCGGGTTTAGGGTCGAAGGTTAGGGTTTAGGGTTAGGGTTTGGGGTTTGGGTTTCGGATTTATGCTTTGGGGTTTAGGCTTTAGGGTTTAGGGTTTAGGGTTTAGGGTTTACGTCTTTAGGTTTTAGGATTTGGGATTTAGGGTTTAGGGTTTAGGATTTAGGGTTTGGGGTTTCGGGTTCGGGGTTTGGGTCTGGTGTTAGGGTTTCGGATTTAGGGTTTAGGGTCTAGGGTGTAGGGTTTAGGGTTTAGTGTTTAGGGTTTAGGGTTTGCGGCTAGGTTTTTGGGTTAGGGTTTCGGGTTTAGGGTGTCAGATTTGGGGTTTAGGGTTCAGGGTTTAGGATTAGGGTTTAGGGTTTGGGGTTTAGGGTTTTCGGTTTAGGGTTTAGGGGTTATTGTTTGGGGTTAGGGTTTGGGGTTAGGGTTAGGGTTTTAGGATTTAGGGTTTAGGGTTTAGGGTTTTCTGTTTTGGGTTTAGGTTTTAGGGTTTAGGGTTTAGGGTTTAGGTTTAAGGGTTTAGTGTTTAGGGTTTCGGGTTTCGTGTTTCGAGCTTAGGGTTTAGGATTTAGGGTTTA
Organism: Malania oleifera; assembly: GCF_029873635.1. Taxonomy (NCBI): domain Eukaryota; kingdom Viridiplantae; phylum Streptophyta; class Magnoliopsida; order Santalales; family Ximeniaceae; genus Malania; species Malania oleifera. The sequence continues at coordinate 79,451 of NW_026652176.1, forward strand.
GGATTTTCGTTTTTTGGTTTAGGGTTTAGGGTTTAGGATGTAGCATTTAGGGTTTAAGGTTTAGGGTTTAGGGTTTAGGGTTTTGGGTTTTGGGTTTTGGGTTTAGGGTTTAGAGTTAGGGTTAGGGTTTAGGGTTTAAGGTTTAGTGTTTATGGTTTACGGTTTTGGGTTTAGGGTTTAGGGCTTAGGTTTTAGGGTTTAGGGTTTAGGGTTAGGATTTGGGGTAAGGGTTTAGGATTTTGGGTTTAGGGTTTTAGGTTAGCGTTTGGGGTTAGGGTTTCGTATTTAGGGCTTTGGGATTAGCGTTTAGGGCTTAGTGTTTAGGTGTTTAGGTTTTAGGGTTTCGATTTTATGGTTTTGGGTTATGGGTTTAGGGTTTAGGGTTTAGTGTTTCGGGTTTCAGGTTTAGGGTTTAGGGTTTAGGGTTTAGTGTTTACGGTGTAGGTTTTAGCGTTCAGGGTTTAGTGTTTAGGGTTTAGGGTTTTTGGTTTAGGGTTTAGGATTTAGGGTTTCGGGTGTAGGGTTTCAAGCTTCGGGTTTAGGGTTTAGGGTTTGGGGTTAGGGTTTCAGATTAGCGTTTCGAGTTTAGTGTTTCGGCTTTAGGGTTTCGGGTTTAGGGTTTAAGGTTTATGGTTTAGGGTTTCGAGTTTAGGGTATATGGTTTAGGGTTTAGTGTTTCGGGTTAATGGTTTAGGTGTTTAGGTTTTAGGGTTCGGTTTTGGGGTTAGTGTTCTGGCTTTAGGGTTTAGGGTTTTTGGTTTAGGGTTTAATGTTTAGGGTTAGGGTTTGGGGTGAGGGTTTAGAATTTAGGGTTTAGGTTTTAGGGTTTCAAGTTTAGTGTTTATGATTTAGGGTTTTGGGTTTAGGGTTTATGGTTTAGGTGTTTTGGTTTCGGGTTTCGATTTTGAGGTGTAGGGTTCCGGGTTTAGGGTTTAGGGTTTAGGTTTTAGGGTTTAGGGTTTAGGGTTTAGGGTTTAGGGTTTAGGGTTTAAGGTTTAGGGTTTGGGGTTAGGGTTTGGGGTGAGGGTTTAGGGTTTTGGTTTACGGGTTTGGGTTTAGGGTTTCGGGTTTAGGGTTTCAGGTGTAGGGTTTATTGTTTGGGGTTAAGGGTTTAGGGTTTAGGGTTTAAGGTTTAGGGCTTTGAGTTTAGGATCTAGGGTGTAGGGTTCAGGGTTCAGAATTTAGGGTTTAGGGTTTCAGTTTGGGGTTTAGGGTTTTGGGTTTTGCGTTTAGGGTTTTGGGTTTAGGTTTTAGGGTTTGGGGTTTTTGGTTTAGGGTTTAGTGTTTGTGGTTAGGGTTTGGGTTAGGGTCTTAGGATTTTGTGTTTGTGGTTTAGGGTTTAGCGTTCAGGGTTTAGGGTTTAGGTGTTTAGGGTTTAGGGTTTAGTGTTTTGTACTTGGGATTTCGGGTTTTTTGTTGAGGGTT
>NW_026652177.1:0-40522 GCF_029873635.1 Malania oleifera
AGCCCAACACCCTAAACCCTAAAGCCTAAAGCCTAAACACTGAACCCTAAACCCTAAACCCTAAAACAAAAACTTGAAAACTCGAGAACAAAACACGAGACCCTAAACCCTAAACCCGAAACACTAATCCCTAATCCCTAAACCCTAAACCCTAAACCCTAAACACCTCCACCCTAAACACTAAACACAAACCCTAAGCCCTAAACCCTAAACCTTAAACCCTAAACCCTAAAGCCTAAATCTTAAATCCAAAACCGAAACCCCAAACCCTAACCCTAAACAATAACCTTCAACCCTAAACCCTAAACCCTAACCATAAACCCTAAACCCCAAGCCCTAAACCCTAACCCTAAAACCCTAAACTCTAAACCCGAAACCCTAACCCCAAACCCTAAACCTTAAACACTAAACCCTAAACCCTAGACCCTAGGCCCTAAATCCGAAACACTAACACTAAATCTTAAGCCCCAAACCCTAAACCCTAAACCCGAAACCCGAAACCCTAAACCCTAAACCCTAAAGCCTAAACCCAAAACCCAAAACTCGAAATCCTAAACCCGATACCCAAAACCTGAAATCCTAAACCCTAACCGTAAACCCTAAACCCTAAACCCCAAACCCAAAACCCTAAACCCTAAACCCAAAACCCAAAACCGTAAACCTCAACCCGTAAACCTGAAAACCCAAAACTTGAAACCCTAACCCCAAACCCAAAACCCGAAACCCTAAAGCTTAAACCCTAAACCATAACACCAAACCCTAAACCCGAAACCCAAATCCCTAAACCCTAAACCCTGGCCCCAAACCCTAAACCCAAAACCCTAAACCCAAAACCATAAACCTGAAACGCTAAACCCTAAATTCTAAACCCGAAACCCTAACCCCAAAGCCTAAACCCTAAACACTAAACCCTAAACCGAACACCCTAAACCAGAAATTCGAAACCTTAAAACCAAAACCTAACCCCGAACCATAAGCCCCAAACCCTAAACCCTAAACCCTAAACCCTAAACCCAAAATTCTAAACCCTAACAGCAAACCCTCAACCCTAAACCCTAAACCAAAAACCCAAAATCGTAAGCACTAAACCCTAAACCCTAAACCCTAAACCCTAAAACCTAAACCCTAAACCCTAAACCCTAAACTCGAAACCCTAAACCCGAAACCCTAAACCCTAAACCCTAAACCCTAAACCCTAAACACGAAACACTAAAGCCGAAACTCTAAACCTTAAGACCAAAACGCTAACCCCTAAACCCTAAACCCAAAACCCTAAACCCTAAATCCAGAACCCTAAACCCTAAAACCGAAACCTAAAAACCTAAACACCTAAACCGTAAACCTTAAACCCTAAACCATAACACTAAACCCTAAACCCTAAACCCTAAACCTTAACACTAAACCAAGAACCCAAAACCCTAAACACTAAACCCTGAATGCTAAACACGAAGCCCTAAACACTAACCCCTAAACCAAAATCCCTAAACCCTAAACCCGCAGCCCTAAACCCTAAACCCTAAACCCTAAACCCTAAACCCTAAACTCGAAACCCGAAACCTAAAACCCTAAACCCTAAACTCTAAACCCAAAACCCTAAACCCTAAATGCAAAACCCAAAACCCAAAACACAAAACCCTAAACCTAAAACCCTAAACCCTAAATCCAAAACCCTGAACCCTAAACCTTACACCCTAAACCCGAAAAGCTAAACCCTTAACCCTAAACCCCAAACCCAAATCCCTACACCAGAAGCCCAAAACCCGAAACCATAAACTCGAAACCCTAACCCATAACCCTAAACCCTAAACCCTAAACCCTAAACACAAAACCCAAAACCTGAAACTGTAAACCCTAAACCCTCAACCGGAAACCCTAAACACTAAACCCTAAATTAAAAACCCTAAAACCTAAAACCTAAACCCAAAACCCTAAACCCTAAACCCTAAACCCTAAACCCTAAACCCTAAACCCTAAACCCTAAACCCTAAACCCTAAACCCTAAACCCTAAACCCTAAACCCTAAACCATAACCATAAACCATAAACCCAAAACCCTAACCCCAGTCCTAACCCTAAACCCTAAACCTTAAACCCTAAACCCTAAACCCTAAACTCTAAACCCTAAACCCTAAACTCTAAACCCTAAACCGTAAACCCGAAATCGGAAACGCAAAACCCTAAACCCTAAACCCTAAACCCTAAACCCTAAACCTTAAACTGTAAACCCTAAACCCGAAACCCTAAACCCGAAACCCTAAACCCTAAATCCTAAACACATACCCCAAACCCTAACCCACAACCCTAACCACTAAACCCTAAACCCTTAACCCTAAACCCAGAACCCTAAACCCTAAACCCTAAATGCTCAAACACTAAACCAAAACCCAAAACTCGAAACCCAAATCTAAAACCCTAACCCAAAACCCTAAACCCTAAACCTGAAACACGAAACCCTAAACCCGAAACCCTAAACCGAAAACCAAAAACCAAAAACCATAAACCCTAAACCCTGAACGCTAAATCCTACACTCGAAACCCTAAACCATAAACCATAAACTCTAAACCCTATACCCAAAACCCAAAACTCAAAACCCGACACACGAAACCCTAAACCCTAAAACCTAAACCCTAAACCCTAAACCCTAAACCCTAAACCCTAAACCCTAAACTCTAAACCCTAAACCTTAAAACCCAGAACCCTAAACCTTAAAACCCAAACCCTAAAACCTAAACACCTAAACCCTAAACCTTAAACCCTAACCCTAAACCCTAACCCAAAACTCTAAACCCTAAACCCTAAATGCTAAACCCGAAAGCCTAACCCCTAAACCCTAAACCGAAAACTCTAAACCGTAAACACTAAACCCTAACACTAACCCTAAACCTTAAACCTTAAACTCGAAACCCGAAACCCAAATCCCTAAACCCTAAACGCTAAACCCCAGACCCAAAACCCAAAACCCTAAACCCAAAACCCTAAACCCAAAACCGTAAACCCTAAACCCAAAACCCTAAACCATAAACCCTAAACCCTAAACCCCAAACCCTAAACACTAAACCCTAAAACCTAAACCCTAAACCCTAAACCATAAATTGTAAACACTAAACTCGGGACCCTAAACCCGAAACCCTAAACCCTAAACGCTAAATCCTAACCCCTAAATACGAAACCCGAACCCTAAACCCTAACCTCAAATCACAACCAAAAACCTTAAACACTAAACCCTAAACCCTAAAACCGAAACCCAGAACCCTAAACCTTAAAACTCAAACCGTAAACATTAAACCCAAAACCTTAAACCCTAAACCCTAAATCCTAAACCCTAACCCCAAACCCTAAATCCTAAACCCTAACCCCAAACCCTAAACCCAAAACCCTAAACCCTAAATCCTAAATCCAAAACCCTAAACGATAAACGCAGAACCCTAAACTCGAAAACCAAAACCCTAAAACCTAAACACCCAAACCCTAAACCCCAGACCCAAAACCCTAAACCCTAAACCCTAAACACTAAACCCTAAACCCCAAATCCTAAACCCTAACCCCAAACCCAAAACCCTACACCCTAATCTCTAAAGCAAAACCCTAAACCTAAAACCCTAAACCCTAAACCCTAAACCCTAAACTCTAAACCCTAAACCCTAAACCCTAAGCCCAAAACCGGAAACCTTAAACCCTAAACATTAAACCCCAAACCCGAAACTCGAAACCCGAGACCGTAAACCATAAACCCTAAACTCTAAAACCTAAAACCTAAACCCTAAACCCTAAACACTAAACACTAAACCCTAAACCCTAACCCCTAAATTCTAAAGCCCAAACCCAAAACGCTAGAGCTTAAAGCCTAAACCCTAAAGCCTAAACCCTAAACCCTAAAAAAAAAACCCGAAAACCCGAGTACAAAACACAAAACCCTAAACCCTAAACCCGAAACACTAATCCCAAAACCCTAAACACCTCCACCCTAAACACTAAACACAAACCCTAAACCCTAAACCCTAAACCCTAAATCCTAAATCCAAAACCCAAACCCCAAACCCTAACCCTAAACAATAACCTTCAATCCTAAACCCTAAACCCTAACCGTAAACCCTAAACCCCAAGCCCTAAACCCTAACCCTAAAACCCAAACCCTAAAACCTACCCCAAACTTGAAACCCTAAACCCAAAACCCTAAACGTTAAACCCTAAACCGTAAACCCTAAACCCCAAACCCTAAACCCTAACCCTAAAACCCAAACCCTAAACCCTAAACCCTAAACCCTAAACCCTAAACCCTAAACCCTTAAACCCAAATCCTAACCCAAAAACCCAAACCCTAAAACCTAAACCCTAAACCCTAAACCCTAAACCCTAAACCCTAACCCCTAAACTCGAACCCGAAACTTGAAACCCGAAACCCTAAATCCAAAACCCTAAACCTTAAAGCCAAAACCCAAAACCCGAAACCCGTAACCCGAAACCCAAAACCCTAACCGTAAACCCTAAACCCTAAACCCAAAACGCTAAGCCCTAAACCCTAAACCCAAAACCCAAAACCTGAAACCCTAAATCCTAAACCTAAAACCCTCAATGCTAAACCCTAAACCCGAACCCTAAACCCTAAACCCATAACCCTAAACCCTAAATCCAAAACCCCGAACCTTCAACCCAGCACACTAAATCCAAAACGATAAATTCAAAACCCTAAAAACTAAACCTTAAACCCTGGACCCTAAAAACCTTAAACGCTAAATCCTAAACACTAAACCCTAAACCAAAAACCCGAAACCCCAAGTACAAAACACAAAACCCTAAACCCTAAACCTTAAACACTAAACCCTAAACCCTAAAACCCTAAACCCTAAACCCTAAACCCTAAACCCTAAACACCTCAACTATAAAACCTAAACTCCGAACCCTAAACCCTAAACCCTAAACCCTAGCCCCAAACCCAAAACCCTAAACACTAAACCCTAAACCCTAGACCCTAAACCAAAAATCCGAAACCTTAACACCAAAACCTAACCCTGAACCCAAAGCCCCAAACCCTAAACCCTAAACCCTAAACCCAAAACCCTAAACCCTAAATCCTAAACCCTAACCCAAACCCTAACTGCAAACCCTAAACCCTAAAGCCAAAACCCAAAATCGTAAACACTAAACCCTAAACCCTAAACCCTAAACCCTAAACTCTAAACACTAAACCCTAAACCCTAAACCCTAAACCCGAAACCCTAAACCCTAAACCCAAAACCCTAAACTCGAAACCCTAACACCGAAACGCTAAACCCTAAGCCCTAAGGCCTAGACTCCAAACCCTAAACCCTAAACCAAAAACCCTAAACCCTAAACCCTAAACCCAAAACCCTAATTTCTAAACCCCAAACCCTAAAACCTAAACCCAGAACCCTAAACCAGAAACCCCAAACCCGAAACCCTAAAACCTAAGCCTTGAACGCTAAACCCTAAACCCTAAACCCTAAACGGTAAATCTAGAACCCTGAACACTAAAATCGAAACCCTAAAACCAAAACACCTAACCCTAAACCCTAAACCCTAAACCCTAAACCCTAAACCCTAAAACCTAAACCCTAAACCCTAAACCCTAAACCCTAAACCCTAAACCTAGAACCCTAAACCTTAAAACCCAAACCCTAAAACCTAAACACCTAAACCCTAAACCCGAAACCTTAAACACTAAACCCAAAACCCTAAACCCAAAACCCAAAACCTGAAACCCTAAACGCTAAACCCTAAACCCTAAACCCCAAACCCGAAACCTTAAACCCTAAACCTCAAACCCTAAACCCGAAACCATAGACCCGAAACCCTAACCCTAAACCTTAAACCCTAAACCCTAAACCCTAAACCCAAAACCCGAAACCCAAAACACTAAACCCTAAACCCTAAGCCCTAAAACCTAAACTCTAAACCCTAAACCTAGAACCCTAAATCTTAAAACCGAAACCCTAAAACCTAAACACCAAAACCCTAAACCCTAAACCCTAAACACTAAACCCTAAGCACAAAATAAGAAACCCTAACCCCAAACCCTAACCCAAAACTCTAAACCTAAAATCCTAAACCCTAACCCCAAAACCCCAAACCCTAAACCCTAAACCTTAAACCCGAAACCCTAAACCCTAAACCTTAAACCCTAATCCCTCCTTGAACCCTAAACCCTAAACCTAAAACCCTAAACACTAAAATCTAAATCCAAAACCCTCAACCCAAAACCATAGAAACTAAACCCTAAGCTCTAAACCCTAAACCAAAAACCTGAAACGCCAAGTACAAAAAACTAAACCCAAAACTCGAAACACCTAAACTCTAAACCCTAAACCCTAAACCCGAAACCCCAGGCACAAAACACTAAACCCTAAACCCTAAACCCCAAACCCTAAACCCTAAACCCTACACCCTTAACCCTAAACCCTAAACCCTAAACCCCAAACGCTAAACCCGAAACCCTAAACCCTAAACTCTAAATCCAAAATCGTAAACCCAAAACCATAAAAACTAAACCCTAAAACCTAAACCCTACACCAAAAACCTGAAACCCCAAGTACAAAACACAAACCCCTAAACCCTAAACCCTAAAAACTAAACCCTTAACCTTAAAACCCTAAACCCCAAACCGTAAACCCTAAACACCTCAACCCTAAACCCTAAACCCTAAACCCTAAACCCTAACCCAAAACCCTAATCCCTAAAACCTAAACCCTAACCCCAAACCCTAACCCCAAACCCTAGCCCCAAACCCTAAACCCTAAACCCTAAACCTTAAACCCTAAACCCTAAACCTCGAACCCTAAAACCTAAAACCCAAACCCTAAACACTAAACCCTAAACCCTAAACCATAACCCAAAACCCTAAACCCTAAACCCTAAACCCTAACCCCAAAATCCGAAACCCTAAACCCGAAACCCTAACCCCAAACCCTAAACCCTAAACACTAAACCCTAAACCCTAGACAAAAAGCCCTAAAACCGAAACCCTAACCCGGAACCCAAACCCCAAACCCTAAATCCTAAACCCTAAACCCTAAACCCTAAACCCTAAATCCGAAACCCGAACCCCAAACCCTAACCCCAAACCCTAAACCCTAAACCCTAAACCCTAAATTGTAAACCCCAAACCCAAAACCCTAACCCTAAAACCCAAACCCTAAACCCTAAACCGTAACCCCTAAACCCAAAACCCGAAACCCTAAATTCGAAACCCTAACACCAAACCCAAACCCCGAACCATAATACCCAAACACTAAATCCTAAACCTTAAACCCTAAACCCTAAACCCTAAACCCTAAACGCTAAACCCTAACCCTAAAACCCAAACCCTAAAACCTAAACCCAAAACCACAAACCCTAAACCCTAAACCCTAAACCCTAAACCCTAAACCCGAAACCCGAAACCTGAAACTCGAAACCCTAAACCCTAAACCCTAAACCCTAAACCATAAACCCAGAATCCTAAACTAGAAACCGGAAACACAAAACCCTAACCGTAAACCCTAAACCCTAAACCCAAAACCGTAAACCTGAAACCCTAAACCCGAAACCCTAAACCTTAAAACCTAATCGCTAAACCCTAACCCTAAACCCTAAACCCTAAATGCAAAATCGAGAACCCTAAACCCTAAATCGAAAACCCTGAACCCGAAACCCTTAACCCTAAACTCTAAATCCAAAAAAATAAGCCCAAAATCGTAAACGCTAGACCCTAAACCCTAAACTCTAAACCCAAAACCCTAAACCAGAAACACTAAACCCCAAACCCTAACCTTAAACCCTAAACCCTAAACCCATAACCCGGAACACTAAACCCTAAAATCCTCTTAAACCATAAACCATAAACCCTAAACCCTAAACCCAAAACCAAAACCCAAAACCCTAAACCCTAAACCCTAAACCCTAAACCCTAAACCCTAAACATTAAACCCGAAACCTACAACCCGAAACCCAAAACCTTAAACCCTAAACCCTAAACGTTAAATCCTAAACGCTAAACCTCAAACCCAAAACCCTACACCCAAAACCATAAACCAGAAACCCTAAACTCTAAACCCTAAACCCTAAACCCGAAACCCTAACCCCAAACCCTAAACCCTAAACACTAAACCATAAACCTTTGACCCTAGGCCGTAAATCTGAAACACTAACACTAAACCCTAAACCCCAAACCCTAAACCCTAAACCTTAAATCGTAAACCCTAAACCCTAAACCCGAAACCCGAAACCTGAAACCCGAAACCCTAAACTCTAAATCCTAAACCCTAAACCCAAAACACTAAACCCTAAACCCCAAACCCAAAATCGTAAACCTGAAACCCTAAACCCGAAACCCTAAACCTGAAACCCAAACCCCAAACCCAAAACCCAAAACCCTAAACCCTAAACCATAAACCCTAACCCCAAACCGTAAACCCCAAACCGAAAACCCGAAACCCTAAACCCTAAATCCTAAACCCTAACCCCAAACCCTAAACCCAAAACCCTAAACCCTAAACCCAAAACCGTAAACCTGAAACCCTAAACCCTAACTTCTAAACCCAAAACCCTAACCCCAAAGCCTGAACCCTAAACACTAAACCCTAAACCCTAGACCCTAAACCCTAAATTCGAAACCTTTACACCAAACCCTAACCCTGAACCATAAGCCCCAAACCCTAAACCCTAAACCCTAAACCCTAAACACCAAACCCTAAACTCTAAACTAAAAATCCTAAACCCTAACCCAAACCCTAATAGCAAACCCTAAACCCTAAAACCTAAACCCAAAACCCAAAATCGTAAACAGTAAACCCAAAACCTTAAACCCTTAACCCTAAACCCTAAACCCTAAACCCTAAACCCTAAACTCGAAACCCTAAACCCTAAACCCTAAACCCTAAACCCTAAACCCTAAACCCTAAACCCTAAACCCTAACGCCGAAACCATAAACCCTAAGCCCTAAAACCAAAACCCCAAACCCTAAACCCTAAACCAAAAACCCAAAACCCTAAACCCAAAACCCAAAACCCAAAACCTGAAACCCTAAACCCTAAACCCTAATTCCTAAACCCTAAACCCTAAGCCCTGAATGCTAACCCCTAAACCCTAAACCCTAAACCCTAAACCCTAAATCCAGAACCCTAAACCTTAAAACCTAAACGCCTAAACCCTAAACCGTAAACCCTAAACCATAACACTAAACCCTAAACCCTAAACCCTAAACCTTAACACTAAACCAAAACCCTAAACCCTAAACCCTGAACGCAAAACACGAAACCCTAAACACTAAACCCTAAACCAAAATCCCTAAACCCTAAACCCGAAGCACTAAACCCTAAACCTCAAACCCTAAATCCAAAATCGAAAACCCAAAACCCAAAACCTTGAACGCTAAACCCTAAACCCTGAACACTAAACCCTAAACCCTAAACCCTAAACCATAAACCCTAAACCCGAAACCTTAATTCGAAACCATAACCCCAAATCCAAAACCCAAACCCCAAACCGTAACCAAACCCTAAACCCTAAACCATAAACCCAGAACCCTAAACCCTAAAACCTAAACCCTAAAACCAAAAAACCTAAACCCTAAACACTACACCCTAAAGCCTAAAGCCTAAAGCCTAAACCCCAACCCCAAAACCCAACCCCAAACCCTAAACCCTAAACCACAATCCCTAAACCCTTAAACCCTTAAACCTAAACCATAAAACCTAAATCAAAAATCCTAAATCGTAAACCCAATTCCCTAAACCGTAAACCGAAAAACCAAAACCCTAAAACCTAAACACCTAAAACCCAAAACCCTAAACCACAACCCCAAACATTATACCCTAAACCCAAACTCTAAACCCAAAACCCTAAACCCAAAGGCCTAAACTCAAAACCCTAAACCCCAAATTCTAAACACAAAATCCCAAACCCTAAACCCTAAACCCTCAAGCCCAAACCCTAAACCCTAAAACGTAAACCCTAAAAACTAAACACCTAAACCCCAAACCCTAAACCCCAAACCCTAAACCCAAAACCCCAAACCCTAAAATCCCAAACCCTAAATACAAAACCCTAAACCTAAAACCCTAAACCCTAACCCAAAACCGTAAACACCAAAACACCAGACCGTAAACCCAAACCCAAAATCCTAAACCTTAACCCAAACCCTAACAGCAAACCCTAAACCCTAAACCCTAAACCCAAAACCTAAATCGTAAACACTAAACCCTAAAACCCTAAACCCTAAACCCTAAACCCTAAACCCTAAACCCTAAACCCTAAACTTGAAACCCTAAACCCTAAACCCTAAACCCTAAACCCTAAAACCTAAACCCTAAACCCTAAACTCGAAACTCTAACGCCGAAACCCTAAACCCTAAGCCCTAAACCATAAACCCCAAACCCTAAACACTAAACCAAAAACCCTAAACCCTAAACCCAAAAGCCAAAACCCTAAACCCTAAACCCTAAACTCTAAACCTAAACCCTAAACTCGAAACTGGAAACCTTAAACCTTAAACCCGAAACGCCAAACCCGAAATCCAAAATCATAAACCCTAAACCTGAAACCCTAAACCCTAAACCCTAAACCCTACAACCTAAACCCTAAACCCTAAACCCTAAACCCTAAACCCTAAACCCTAAACCCTAAACCCAAAACCCTAAACTCTAAACCCTAAGCCCTAACGCCACAAACCAAAAACCCTAAACCCGAAACCCTAAGCTCTAAACCCTAAGCCAAAAACCATAAACCCTAAAACCCAACCCCTAAAACCTAGACCCCTAAACCCTAAACCTTAAACCCTAAACCCTAAAAACTAAACCCGAAACCCTAAACCCTAAACCGTAAACCGTAAACCCTGAACGCTAAACCATAAACCGTAAACCCTAAACCCTAAAACCCAAACCCTAAACCCTAAAACCTAAACCCTAAACCATAAACCCTAAACCCTAAACCCTAACCTAAAACCCTAAACCCTAAACCGTAAACCCTAAACCCTAAATCGTAAACCCTAAACCCTAAACCCGAAACCCGAAACCCTAAACCCTAAACCCGAAACCCGAAACCCTAAACCCTAAACCCTAAACCCCAAACCCAAAACCTTAAACCCGACACCCGAAACCCGAAACCCTAATCCAAAACCCTAAACCTTAAACCCTAAACCCAAAACGTTAAATCCTAAACCCAAAACCCTAAACCCAAAACCATAAACCTGAAACCCTAAACCCTAAACCCTAAACCCTAAACACTAAACCCTAAACCCTAGACCCTAGGCCCTAAATCGGAAACACTAACACTAAATCTTAAACCCCAAACCCTGAACCCTAAACTCGAAACCCGAAACCCTAAACCCTAAACCCAAAACCCTAAACTCGAAATCCTAAACCCGATACCCAAAACCTGAAATCCTAAACCCTAACCGTAAACCCTAAACCCTAAACCCTAAACCCCAACCCGTAAACCTGAAAACCCAAAACCTGAATCCCTAACCCCAAACCCAAAACCCGAAACCCTAAAACTTAAACCGTAAACCATAACACCAAACCCCAAACCCTAAACCCAAAACCATAAACCAAAAACCATAAACCTGAAACGCTAAACCCTAAATTCTAAACCCGAAACCCTAACCCCTAAACCCTAAACCGTAGACCCTAAACCCAAAATCCGAAACTTCAAAACCATATCCTAACCCCGAAGCATAAGCCCCAAACCCTAAACCCTAAACCCTAAACCCTAAACCCTAAACCCTAAACCCCAAACCCTAAACCCTAACCCAAACCCTAACAGCAAACCCTAAACCCTAAACCCAAAACCCAAAATCGTAAACACTAAACCCTAAACCCTAAACCCTAAACCCTAAACCCTAAACCCTAAACCCTAAACTCGAAACCCTAAACCCGAAACCCTAAACCCTAAACCCTAAACTCGAAACCTTAACGCCAAAACTCTAAACCTTAAGCCCAAAACGCTAACCCCTAAACCCTAAACCCAAAACCCTAAAACCTAAATTCAGAACCCTAAACCCTAAAACCGAAACCCAAAAACCAAAACACCTAAACCGTAAACCTTAAACCCTAAACCATAACACTAAACCCTAAACCCTAAACCCTAAACCCTAAACCTTAACACTAAACCAAAAATCCAAAACCCAAAACCCTAAACCCTGAACGCTAAACACGAAGCCCTAAACCCTAAACCCTAAACCAAAATACCTAAACCCTAAACCCGAAGCCCTAAACCCTAAACCTTAAACCCTAAACCCCAAACCCTAAACCCTAAACCCTAAACTCGAAAACCGAAACCCAAAACCCTAAACCCTAAACTCTAAACCCAAAACCCCAAACCCTAAATGCAAAATCCAAAACCCAAAACCCAAAACCCCAAACCTGAAACCCTAAACCCTAAATCCTAAACCCTGAACCCTAAACCTTACACCCTAAACCCGAAACGCTAAACCCTTAACCCTAAACACCAAACCCAAATCCCTACACCAGAAACCCTAAACCCGAAACCCTAAACCCGAAACCCTAACCTGTAACCCTAAACCCTAAACCCTAAACCCAAAACCCAAAACCTGAAACTGTTAACCCTAAACCCTAAACCTGAAACCCTAAACACTAAACCCTAAATTAAAAACCCTAAAACCTAAAACCTAAACCCGAAACCCAAAACCCAAAACCCTAAACCCTAAACCCTAAACCCTAAACCCTAAACCCTAAACGCTAAATCCTAAACCCTGAACGCTAAACCCTAAACCCTAAACCCTAAACCATAAACCATAAACCCAAAACCCTAAATTCTAAACCCGAAACCCTAACCCCAAAGCCTAAACCCTAAACACTAAACCCTAAACCGTAGACCCTAAACCCTAAATCCGAAACCTTAAAACCATATCCTAACCCCGAACCATTAGCCCCAAACCCTAAACCCTAAACACCAAACCCTAAAACCTAAACCCAAAATCCTAAACCCTAACCCAAACCCTAACAGCAAACCCTAAACCCTAAACCCTAAACCCAAAACCCAAAATCGTAAACACTAAACCCTAAACCCTAAACCCTAAACCCTAAACCCTAAACCCGAAACCCTAAACCCTAAACCCTAAACGCCGAAACTCTAAACCTTAAGCCCAAAACGCTAACCCCTAAACCATAAACCCTAAATCTAGAACCCTAAACCCTAAAACCGAAACCCAAAAACCTAAACACATAAACCGTAAACCTTAAACCCTAAACCATAACACTAAATCCTAAACCGTAAACCATAAACCTTAACACTAAACCAAAAACCCAAAACCATAAACCCTAAACCCTGAACGCTAAACACGAAGCCCTAAACCCTAAACCCTAAACCAAAATCCCTAAACCCTAAACCCGAAGCCCTTAACCCTAAACCTTAAACCCTAAACCCTAAACCCTAAACCCTAAACCTTAAACTCGAAACCCGAAACCCAAAACCCTAAACCCTAAACTCTAAACCCAAAACCCAAAACCCTAAATGCAAAACCCAAAACCCAACACCCAAAACCCTAAACCTGAAACCCTAAACCCTAAATCCTAAACCCTAAACCCTAAACCTTAAACCCTAAACCCGAAACGCTAAACCCTAAACCCTAAACCCCAAACCCAAATCCCTACACCAGAAACCCTAAACCCGAAACCCTAAACCCGAAACCCTAACCCGTAACCCTAAACCCTAAACCCAAAACCCAAAACCCAAAACCTGAAACTGTAAACCCTAAACCCTCAACCTGAAACCCTAAACACTAAACCCTAAATTAAAAACCCTAAAACCTAAAACCTAAACCCGAAACCCAAAACCCTAAACCCAAAACCCTAAACCCTAAACCCTGAACGCTAAATCCTAAACCCTGAACGCTAAACCCTAAACCCTAAACCCAAAACCATAAACAATAAACCCAAAACCCTAACCCCAGTCCTAACCCCAAACCCTAAACCCAAAACCCTAAACCCTAAACCCTAAACCCTAAACCCTAAACCCTAAATTGTAAACCCTAAACCGGAAACCTTCAACCCGAAACCCTAAACCCTAAACCCTAAACCCACAACCCTAACCACTAAACCCTAAACCCTAAATCCAAAACCCAGAACCCTAAACCCTAAACCCTAAATCCTCAAACTCTAAACCCAAAACCCAAAACTCGAAACCCAAATCTGAAACGCTAACCCCAAACCCTAAACCCTAAACCCGAAACACGAAACCCTAAACCCGAAACCCTAAACCCTAAACCAAAAACCAAAAACCAAAAACCATAAACCCTAAACCCTGAACGATAAATCCTACACCCGAAACCCTAAACCATAAACCACAAACTTTAAACCCTATACCCAAAACCCAAAACTCGAAACATGACACACGAAACCCTAAACCCAAAATCCAAAACCCTAAAACCTAAACCCTAAACTCTAAACCCTAAACCCAGAACCCTAAACCTTAAAACCCAAACCCTAAAACATAAACACCTAAACCCTAAACCTTAAACCCTAACCCTAAACCCTAACCCCAAACTCTAAACCCTAAACCCTAACCCCAAAACCCTAAACCCTAAATGCTAAACCCGAAAGCCTAAACCCTAAACCCTAAACCCAAAACTCTAAACCGTAAACACTAAACCCTAACCCTAACCCTAAACCCTAAACCCTAAACTCGAAACCAGAAACACAAAACCCAAAACCCTAAATGCTAAAACCCAAACCCTAAACCCAAAACCCTAAACCCAAAACCGTAAACCGTAAACCCTAAACCGTAAACCATAAACCCTAAACCCTAAACCCTGACACTAAACCCTAAACCCTGAACCCTAAACCCTAAACCATAAATTGTAAACACTAAACTCGGGACCCTAAACCTGAAACCCTAAACCCTAAACGCTAAACCCTAGACCCTAAATACGAAACCCGAACCCTAAAGCCTAACCTCAAATCAGAACCAAAAACCTTAAACACTAAACCCTAAACCGTAAAACCGAAACCCAGAACCCTAAACCTTAAAACTCAAACCGTAAACCTTAAACCCAAAACCTTAAACCCAAAACCCTAAATCCTAAACCCAAACCCCAAACCCTGAATCCTAAACCCTAACCCCAAACCCAAAACCCTAAACCCTAAATCCTAAATCCAAAACCCTAAACGATAAACGGAGAACCCAAAACTCAAAAACCAAAACCCTAAAACCTAAACACCCAAACCCTCAACCGCAGACCCTAAACCCTAAACCCTAAACCCTAAACCCTAAACACTAAACCCTAAACCCAAAATCCTAAACCCTAACCCCAAACCCTGACCCCAAACCCTAAACCCTAAACCCTAAACTCTAAAGCAAAACCCTAAACCTAAAACCCTAAACCCTAAACCCTAAACCCTAAACCCTAAACTCTAAACCCTAAACCCTAAGCCCGAAACCGGAAACCTTAAACCCTAAACCTTAAACCCTAAACCCGAAACTCGAAACCTGAGACCCTAAACCCTAAACCCTAAACTCTAAAACCTAAAACCTAAACCCTAAACCCTAAACACTAAACACAAAACCCTAAACCCTAAACCCTAAATTCTAAAACCCAAACCCAAAACCCTAAAGCCTAAAGCCTAAACCCTGAACCCTAAACCCTAAACCCTAAAACAAAAACCCGAAAACACTGATCCCTAAACCCTAAACCCTAAACCCTAAACACCTCCACCCTAAACACTAAACACAAACCCTAAACCCTAAACCCTAAACCCTAAACCCTAAATACTAAATCCGAAATCCAAACCCCAAACCCTAACCCTAAACAATAACCTTCAACCCTAAACCCAAAACCCTAACCGTAAACCCTAAACCACAAGCCCTAAACCCTAACCCTAAAACCGAAACCATAAAACCTAAACGCTAAACCCTAAACCCTAAACCCTAAACCCGAAACCGGAAACCTCAAACTCGAAACCCCAAACCCTAAACCCTAAACCATAAACCCTAAACCCTAAACCCTAAACCCTAAACCCTAAACACTAAACCCTAAACCCAAAATCCTAAACCCTAACCCCAAACCCTGACCCCAAACCCTAAACCCTAAACCCTAAACCCTAAACCCTAAACCCTAAACCCTAAGCCCGAAACCGGAAACCTTAAACCCTAAACCCGAAACTCGAAACCTGAGACCCTAAACCATAAACCCTAAACTCTAAAACCTAAAACCTAAACCCTAAACCCTAAACACTAAACACTAAACCCTAAACCCTAAACCCTAAATTCTAAAGCCCAAACCCTAAACCCTAAAGCCTAAAGCCTAAACTCTGAACCCTAAACCCTAAACCCTAAAACAAAAACCCGAAAACCCGAGTACAAAACACGAAACCCTAAACCCTAAACCCGAAATACTAATCCCAAAACCCTAAACCCTAAACCCTAAACACCTCCACCCTAAACACTAAACACAAACCCTAAACCTAATCCCTAAACCATAAACCCTAAACCCTAAAGCCTAAATCTTAAATCCAAAACCCAAACCCCAAACCCTAACCCTAAACAATAACCTTCAACCCTAAACCCTAAACCCTAACTGTAAACCCTAAATCCCAAGCCCTAAACCCTAACCCTAAAACCCAAACCCAAAAACCTAAACGCTAAACCCTAAACCCTAAACCCTAAACCCGAAACCGGAAACCTCAAACTTGAAACCCCAAACACAAAAACCTAAACCATAAACCCAAAACCCTAAACTCGAAATCCAAAACCCAAAACACGAAATCGGATACCTTAAACCCTAAACCCTAACCGTAAACCCTAAACCCTAAACCCTAAAACCAAACCCCAAAACCTTAAACCCTAAACCCTAAACCGAAAACCATAAACCAGAAACCCTAAAGCCGAAACCATAAACCTAAAACCCTAACCCCATACCCTAAACCCGAAGCCCTAAACCCTAAACCATAAACCCTAAACCCTAACCCAAAGCCCTAAACTCTAAACTGTAAACCCTAGACCCTAAACCCTAAAGCCTAAACCCTAAACCCAGAACCATAAACCCTAAATCCCCGAAACCCTAAACCATAAACTCTAAATCAAAAACCCTAAACCCAAAACCCTAAAAACTAAACCCTAAACCCTGGACCCTAAAAACCCTAAAGGCTAAACCCTAAACACAAAACCCAAAAATAAAAACCCGAAACCCCAATTACAAAACACAAAACACTAAACCCTAAACCCTAAACCCTAAACACTAAACCCTAAAAACCTTAACCGTAAACCCTAAACCCCAAAAACTTAAACCCTAAACCCTAAACCCTAAACCCTAAACCCTAAACCTTAACCCTAAACCCAAAACCCTAAACCCTAACCCAAAACCCTAAACCCTAAAACCCAAACCTTAAACCCCAAACCCTAACCCCACACCCTAACCCCAAACTGTAAACCATTAACCCTAAACCCTAAACCCTAAACCCCGAAGCCTAAACCCTAAAACCCAAACCCTAAGCACGAAACCCTAACCCAAAACCCAAAACCCTAAACCCTAAACCCTAAATCCTAAACCTGAAACTCGAAACCTGAAACCCGAAACCCTAAACCCTAAACCCTAAAACCAAAATGCTAAACCCAAAACGCTAAACCCCAAACCCTAACCTGAAACCCTAAACCCTAAACCCTGAACCCTAAATGTTAAATCCTAAACCGTAAACCCTTAACCCAAAACCCTAAACCATAAACCCTAAACCAAAAATCTTAAACCTGAAAAGCAAAACCCTAAAACCTAAGCCTGAAACTCTAAACTCGAAACCCTAAACCCAAAACCCTAACCCCAAACCTTAACCCCACTAAAACCTAAGCCCGAGACCCCAAACCCTAAATCTAAAGCACTAACACCAAACCCAAACCCCAAACCATAAACCCCAAACCTAAACCCTAAACGCGAAACCCTAAACCCTAAACCCTAATCCCAAAATCCAAAATCGTAACACAAACCCTAACCGCAACCACTAAACCCTAACCCCTAAAACCTAAACCCAAAACCCAAAACCGTAAACACTAAACCTTAAACCCTAAACCCTAAACCCTAAAACCTAAACACCGAAACCCCAAACCCTCAACCCAAAAATGTAAATACTAAACCCTAAACCCTAAACCCTAAACCCAAAACCCAAAACCCTACGCCCTGAATGCAAAAACTCGAAACCCTACACCCTAAACCCTAAATCCATAACACCAAACCCTAAAACCCAAACCCTAAAACCAAAACACCTAAACCCTAAACAATAAACCCAAAAACCTAAACCCTGAACCCTAAACCCTAAACCCTAAACCCTAAACCCTAAACCCAGAACCCTAAACCCAGAACCCCCTAACCTTAAAACCTAAACACCTAAACCCTAAAAATGAAACACTAAACCCTAAACGCTAAAACCTAAACCCTAAATACCAAACCCTAACACCAAACCCTAACCCCAAACTTTAAACCCTAAACCCTAAACCCTAAACCCTAAACCCTAAACCCAGAACCCTAAACCCTAAAACCCAAACCCTAAAACCTAAACACCTAAACCCTAAACCCTAAATCCTAAACCCTAAACACTAAACCATAAACCCTAAACCCTAAACCCTAAACCCTAAACCCTAAACCGAAAGCCCAAAACCATAAACCCAGAAACCTAGCCCCTAAAACCCAAACCCTAAAACCTAAACACCAAAATCCTAAACCCTAAACCCTAAATCCTAAACCATAACCCCAAACCCAAACCCTAAAGCCTAAAGCCTAAACCCTAAACTCTAAATCCTAAACCCTAAACCCGAAACCCTAAATTCAAAACCCTAAACCCTAACCCCTAAACTCTAAATTGGAAACCTTGAACCCTAAACCCAAAACAGCAAACCCTAAACCCAAAACCCTAAACCATAAACCCTAAACCCTAAAGCCTAAACCCTGAACACTAAATCCCCTAAACCCTAAACCCTAAACCCTAAACAATAAATCGTAAACACTAAACTCAGGACCTTAAACCTGAAACCCTAAACCCTAAACCCTAAACCCTAAATGCTAAACCCTAAACCCTAACTACGAAACCCGAACCCTAAACCCTAACCTCAAACCACAACCACAAACCTTAAACACTAAACCCTAAACCCTAAAACCGAAACCCAGAACCTTAAACCTTAAAACTCAAACCGTAAACCTTAAACCCAAAACCTTAAACCCTAAACCCTAAATCCTAAACCCTAACCCCAAGCCCTAAATCCTAAACCCAAACCCCAAACCCTAAATCCTAAATCCAAAACCCTAAATCCTAAATCAAAAACACTAAACGATAAACACAGAACCCTAAACTCTAAAACCTAAACCTAAAACCTAAACACCTAAACCCTCAACCCTAGACCCTCAACCCTAAACCTTAAACCCTAACCCCAAACCCTAAACCCTAAACCCTAAACTCTAAAGCAAAACATTTAACCAAAAACTCTAAACCCTAAACCCTAAACTCTAAACCCTAAATCCTAAACCCGAAACTGGAAACCTTAAACCCTAAACCTTAAACCCTAAACCCGAAACTCGAAACCTGAGACCCTAAACCCTAAACCCTAAACTCTAAAACCTAAAACCTAAATCCTAAACCCTAAACACTAAACCCTAAACCCTAAACCCTAAACCCTAAACCCTAAATTCTAAAGCCCAATCCCTAAACCCTAAAGCCTAAACCTTAAACCCTGAACCCTAAACCCTAAACCCTAAAAAAAAAAACCCGAAACCCCGAGTACAAAACACGAAACCCTAAACCCTGAACCCGAAACACTAATCCCTAAGCCCTAAACCCCAAAACCGTAAACCCTAAACCCTAAACACCTCAACCCTATACACTAAACACAAACCCTAAACCCTAAACCCGAAACCCTAAACCCTAACCCAAAACCCTAAACCCTAAAACTCAAACCCTAACCCCCAACCTTAACCCCAAACACTAAACCCTAAATCCACAACCCTAAATCTAAAACCCTAAACCCGAAACCCTAACCTAAAACCCTAACCGCAAACCCTAATCCCTAAAAACTAAACCCTAAACCCTAGACCCTAAACCCTAAATCCGGAACCCTAACACCGAACCCTAAGCCCGAACCCGAAACCCCAAACCCTATATCCTAAACCCTAAACCCTAAACCTTGAACCCAAAACCCTAAACCCTAAAACCTAAAGACCTAAACCCTAAACCCTAAACCTTAAACCCTAAACACTAAAGCCTAAATCCTAAATCCGAAACCCAAACCCCAAACCCTAACCTTCAACCCTAAACCCTAAACCCTAACCGTAAACCCTAAACCCCAAGCCCTAAACCCTAACCCTAAAACCCAAACCCTAAAACCTAAACGCTAAACGCTAAACCCTAAACCCGAAACCTGAAACTGGAAACCTCAAACTCGAAACCCCAAACCCTAAACAATAAACCATTAACCCAAAACCCTAAACTCGAAATCCAAAAACCAAAACACGAAACCAGATACCTGAAACCCTAAACCCTAACCGTAAACCCTAAACCCTAAACCCAAACCCCAAAACCTTAAACCCTAAACCCTAAACCGAAAACCATAAACCTGAAACCCTAAAGCCGAAACCATAAACCTAAAACCCTAACCCCATACCTTAAACCCGAAACCCTAAACCCTAAGCCATAAACCCTAAACCCTAACCCAAAGCCCTAAACTCTAAACTGTAAACCCTAAACCCGAAACCCTAAACCCTAAACCTAGAACCCTAAACCCTAAATCCCCGAAACCTTAACCCTAAACTCTAAATCAAAAACCCTAAACCCAACACCCTAAAAACTAAACCCTAAACCCTGGACCCTAAAAACCCTAAAGGCTAAACCCTAAACACTAAACCCAAAAATAAAAAACGAAACCCCAATTACAAAACACAAAACACTAAACCCTTAACCCTAAAACCCTAAACCCTAAACCCTAAACACTAAACCCTAAACACCTCAACCGTAAACCCTAAACCCCAAAACCTAAACCCTAAACCCTAAACCCTAAACCCTAAACCCTAAAACCTAAACCCTAACCCTAAACCCAAAACCCAAAACCCTAGCCCAAAACCCAAAACCCTAAAACCCAAACCTTAAACCCCATACCCTAACCCCACACCCTAACCCAAAACTGTAAACCCTTAACCCTAAACCCTAAACCCTAAACCCTAAGCACTAAACCCTAACCCAAAACCCAAAACCCTAAACCCTAAAGCCTAATCCCTAAACCCTAAATCCTAAACCTGAAACCCGAAACTTGAAACCCGAAACCCTAAACCCTAAACCCTAAACCCAAAATGCTAAACCCAAAACACTAAAACCCAAACCCTAACCTGAAACCCTAAACCCTAAACCCTGAACCCTAAATGTTAAATCCTAAACCCTAAACCCTAAACCCTAAACCAAAATCCCCAAACCCTAAACCCGAAGCCCTAAACCCTAAACCTTAAACCCTAAACCCTAAACCCTAAACCCTAAACCCTAAACTCGAAACACGACACCCAAAACCCTAAACCCTAAACTCTAAACCCAAAACCCTAAACCCTAAATGCAAAACCCAAAACCCAAAACCCAAAACCCAAAACCTGAAACCCTAAACCCTAAATCCTAAACCCTGAACCCTAAACCTTACACCCTAAACACGAAACGCTAAACCCTAAACCCTAAATCCCAAACCCAAATCCTTACACCAGAAACCCTAAACCCCAAACCCCAACCCGTAACCCTAAACCCTAAACCCTAAACCCAAAACCCAAAACCTAAAACTGTAAACCCAAAAACCTCAACCTGAAACGCTAAACACTAAACCCTAAATTAAAAACCCTAAACCCTAAAACCTAAACCCGAAACCCAAAACACAAAACCGTAAACCCTAAACCCTAAACCCTAAACCCTAAACCCTGAACGCTAAACCCTAAACCATGAACGCTAAACCCTAAACCCTGAACACTAAACCCTAAACAATAAACCATAAACCCAAAATCCTAAACCCGAAACCCTAATCCGAAACCATAACCCCAAATCCAAAACCCTAAACCCTAAACCCTAAACTCGAAACCCCAACCCGAAACCCTAAACCCTAAACCTTAAACCCTAAATCCTAAACCCTAAATCCAAAACCCAAACCCCAAACCATGACCCCAAAGCCTAAACACTAAACCATAAACCCTAAACCCTAAACCCTTAACCGAAAGCCCAAAACCATAAACCCAGAAACCTAGCCCCTAAAACCCAAACCCTAAAACCTAAACACCAAAACTCTAAACCCTAAACCCTAAATCCTAAACCATAACCCCAAACACAAACCCTAAAGCCTAAACCCTAAACCCTAAACTCTAAATCCTAAACCCTAAACTCGAAACCCGAAACCCTAAATTCTAAACCCTAAACCCTAAACCCTAAACCCTAAACTCTAAATTGGAAACCCTGAACCCTAAACCCAAAACCGTAAACCCTAAACCATAAACCCTAAACCCTAAACCCTAAACCCTAAACCCTGAACACTAAATCCCCTAAACCCTAAACCCCAAACCCTAAACAATAAATCGTAAAAACTAAACTCAGGACCCTAAACCTGAAACCCTAAACCCTAAACCCTAAACGCAAAACCCTAAACCCTAAATACGAAACCCGAACCCTAAACCATAACCTCAAACGAAAACCAAAGACCTTAAACACTAAACCCTAAACCCTAAAACCGAAACCCAGAACCCTAAACCTTAAAACTCAAACCGTAAACCTTAAACCCAAAACCTTAAACCCTAAACCCTAAATCGTAAACCCTAACCCCAAGCCCTAAATCCTAAACCCTAACCCCAAACCCTAACCCCAAACCCTAAACCCAAAACCCTAAATCCAAAATCCAAAACCCTAAACGATAAATGCAGAACCCTAAACTCTAAAACCTAAACCCTAAAACCTAAACACCTAAACCCTCAACCCTAGACCCTAAACCCTAAACCTTAAACCCTAAACACAAAACCCTAAACCCAAAATCCGAAACCCTAACCCCAAACCCTGACCCCAAACCCTAAACCCTAAACCCTAACCCAAAACCTAAAACCCTAAACCCTAAACCCTAAACCCTAAACCCTAAACCCTAAACCCGAAACCGAAAACCTTAAACCCTAAACCTTAAACCCTAAACCCGAAACTCGAAACCTGAGCCCTAACCTCAAACCCTAACCCCAAACCCTAAACCCTAAACCCTAAACTCTAAAGAAAAACCCTAAACCCTAAACCCTAACCCAAAACCCTAAACCCTAAAACTCAAACCCTAACGCCCAACCTTAACCCCAAACACTAAACCCTAAACTCTAAACCCTAAACCCTAAATCCTGAACCCTAAACCCTAAAACCAATACCCTAAACCCAAAACCTAAACCCTAATCCTAAACCCAAAACCCAAAATCTAAAACCCTGAACCCGAAACCCTAACCTAAAAACCTAACCGCAAACCCTAATCCCTAAAAACTAAACCCTAAACCCTAGACCCTAAACCCTAAATCCGAAACCCTAAAACCGAACCCTAAGCCCGAACCCGAAATTCCAAACCCTATATCCTAAACCCTAAACCCTAAACCTTGAACCCAAAACCCTAAACCCTAAAACCTAAAGACCTAAACCCTAAACCCAAAACCTTAAACCCTAAACCCTAAAGCCTAAATCCTAAATCCAAAACCCAAACCCCAAACCCTAACCCTAAACCCTAATCTTCAACCCTAAACCCTAAACCCTAAACCCCAAGCCCTAAACCCTAACCCTAAAACCTAAACCCCAAACCCTAAACCCTAAACCCGAAACCGGAAACCGGAAACCTTCAACTCGAAACCCCAAACCCTAAACCCTAAACCATAAACCCAAAACCCTAAACTTGAAATCCAAAAACCAAAACACGAAATCGGATACCTGAAACCCTAAACCCTAACCGTAAACCCTAATCCCTAAACCCAAACCCCAAAACCATAAACCCTAAACCCTAAGCCATAAACCCTAAACCCTAACCCAAAGCCCTAAACTCTAAACTGTAAACCCTAAACCCCAAACCCTAAACCCTAAACCTAGAACCCTAAACCCTAAATCCTCGAAACCCTAAACCCTAAACTCTAAATTAAAAACCGTAAACCCAAAACCCTAAAAACTAAAACCTAAACCCTGGACCCTAAAAACCCTAAAGGCTAAACCCTAAACACTAAACCCAAAAATAAAAATCCGAAACCCCAATTACAAAACACAAAACACTAAACCCTTAACCCTAAAACCCTAAACCCAAAACCCTAAACACTAAACCCTAAACACCTCAACCGTAAACCCCAAACCCCAAAACCTAAACCCCAAAACCAAAACCCTAAACCCTAAACCCTAAACCCTAACCCTAAACCCAAAACCCAAAACCCTTAAACCCAAACCTTAAACCCCAAACCCTACCCCACACCCTAACCCCAAACTGTAAACCCTTAACCCTAAACCCTAAACTCTAAACCCTAAACCCTAAACCCTAAACCCCGAAGCCTAAACCCTAAAACCCAAACCCTAAACCCTAAGCACTAAACCCTAACCAAAAACCCAAAACCCTAAACCCTAAAGCCTAATTCCTAAACTCTAAATCCTAAACCTGAAACCCGAAACCTGAAACCCGAAACCCTAAACCCTAAACCCTAAACCCAAAATGCTAAACTCGAAACGCTAAACCCCAAACCCTAACCTGAAACCCTAAACCCTAAACCCTGAACCCTAAATGTTAAATCCTAAACCCTAAACCCTAAACCCTAAACCAAAATCCCTAAACCCTAAACCCGAAGCCCTAAACCCTAAACCTTAAACCCTAAACCCTAAACCCTAAACCCTAAATTTGAAACACGAAACCCAAAACCCAAAACCCTAGACTCTAAACCCAAAACCCTAAACCCTAAATGCAAAACCCAAAACCCAAAACCCAAAACCCAAAACCTGAAACCCTA
Source organism: Malania oleifera (assembly GCF_029873635.1). Classification (NCBI taxonomy): domain Eukaryota; kingdom Viridiplantae; phylum Streptophyta; class Magnoliopsida; order Santalales; family Ximeniaceae; genus Malania; species Malania oleifera. The sequence continues at coordinate 24,937 of NW_026652177.1, forward strand.
AACCCTAAATCCTAAACCCAGAACCCTAAACCTTACACCCTAAACCCGAAACGCTAAACCCTAAACCCTAAACCCCAAACCCAAATCCTTACACCAGAAACCCTAAACCTGAAACCCTAACCCGTAACCTTAAACCCTAAACCCTAAACCCAAAACCCAAAACCTGAAACTGTAAACCCTAAACCCTCAACCTGAAACGCTAAACACTAAACCCTAAATTAAAAACCCTAAAACCTAAAACCTAAACCCGAAACCCAAAACCCAAAACCCTGAACACTAAACCCTAAACCCTAAACGCTAAACCCTAAACCCTAAACCCTAAACAATAAACCATAAACCCAAAATCCTAAACCCGAAACCCTAATCCGAAACCATAACCCCAAATCCAAAACCCTAAACCCTAAACCCTAAAACCAAAACACTAAACCCTAAACCCCAAACCCAAAACCTGAAACACGAAACCCTAAACCCTAATCCCTAAACCCTAAACCCTAAACCCAAAACCCAAAACTCCAAACCTTAAAATCGAAACCCTAACCCGAAACCTTAAACCCTAAACCCTAAACCCTAAACCTTAAATCCTAAACCCTAAACCCTAAACCCTAAACCCAAAACCCTAAACCCTAAACCCAAAATCGTTAACCTGAAACCCTCAACCCTAAAACCTAAACCCTAAACCCGAAACCCAAAACCGTAAACCCTAAACTTGAAACCCTAAACCCTAAACCCTAAACCCTAAGCCCTAAACCCTAAGCCCAAAACCTTAAACCCTAAAACCTAGACACCTAAACCCTAAACCCAAGACCCTAATCCCTAAATACGAAACCCTAACCCCAAACCCTATACCCTAAACCGTACAACCTAAACCCTAAACCCTAAACCCTAAAACCAAAACCGCAAACCCTAAACCCTAAACCCCAAACCCGAAACCTGAAACACGAAACCCCAAACCCTAATCCCTAAACCCTAAACCCTAAACCCAAAACCCAAAACCCTAAACTCCAAACCTTAAAATCGAAACCCTAACCAGAAACCTTAAACCCTAAAGCCTAAACCCTAAACCCGAAACCTTAAATCCTAAACCCTAAACCCTAAACCCCAAACCCAAAATCGTAAACCTGAAACCCTAAACCCTAAACCGAAACCTAAAACCCGAAAAACTAAACCCAAACCCTAAACCCAAAACCCTAACCATAAACCCTAACCCCGAAGCATAAACCCCAAACCCTAAACCCTAAACCCCAAACCCTAAAGCCTAAACCCTAAAACCTAAACCCTAAACACAAAACCCAAAACCCTAAAACCTAAACACCTAAACATTAAACCTTAAACCCTAAACCCTAAACACTAAACCCGAAACCCTAAACCCTAAACCGTCAACCATAAACCCTGAACGCCAAACCCTAAACCTTAAGTCCTAAACCCTAACCCCAAACCTTAACCCCAAACCCTAAACCCTAAACCTTAAATCCTAAACCCTAAACCCTAAACCCTAAACCCAAAACCCTAAACCCAAAATCGTTAACCTGAAACCCACAACCCTAAAACCTAAACCCTAAACCCGAAACCCAAAACCGTAAACCCTAAACTTGAAACCCTAAACCCTAAACCCTAAACCCTAAGCCCTAAACCCTAAGCCCAAAACCTTAAACCCTAAAACCCAACCCCTAAAACCTAGACACCTAAACCCTAAACCCAAGACCCTAATCCCTAAATACGAAACCCTAACCCCAAACCCTATACCCTAAACCGTAAAACCTAAACCCTAAACCCTAAACCCTAAAACCAAAACCGCAAACCCTAAACCCTAAACCCCAAACCCGAAACCTGAAACACGAAACCCCAAACCCTAATCCCTAAACCCTAAACCCTAAACCCAAAACCCAAAACCCTAAACTCCAAACCTTAAAATCGAAACCCTAACCAGAAACCTTAAACCCTAAAGCCTAAAGCCTAAACCCTAAACCTTAAATCCTAAACCCTAAACCCTAAACCCTAAACCCAAAATCGTAAACCTGAAACCCTCAACCCTAAACCCTAAACCCTAAACCCGAAACCTAAAACCCGAAAAACTAAACCCAAACCCTAAACCCAAAACCCTAACCATAAACCCTAACCCCGAAGCATAAACCCCAAACCCTAAACCCTAAAGCCTAAACCCTAAAACCTAAACCCTAAACACAAAACCCAAAAACCTAAAACCTAAACACCTAAACATTAAACCTTAAACCCTAAACCCTAAACACTAAACCCGAAACCCTAAACCCTAAACCGTCAACCATAAACCCTGAACGCCAAACCCTAAACCTTAAGTCCTAAACCCTAACCCCAAACCTTAACCCCAAACCCTAAACCCTAAACCCTAACCCTAAAACCAAAACCCAAAACCCTAAACCCTAAACCCTAAAACCCAAACCCTAAAACCTAAAAACCTAACCCTAAAACCTAAACCCTAAACCGTAAACCCTAAACTCTAAACCGTAAACCCTAAACGCTAAACCCAAAACTCTAAACCCGTAACGCTAAACCCTAAACCCTAAACCCTAAACACTAAACCCAGAACCCTAAACCCTAAAACCTAAACCCTAAAACAAAAACACGTAAACCCTAAACCCTCAACCCAAAATTCTAAATCCAAAACCCCAACCTGAAACCCTAACCCTAAACCCTAAACCTTAAACCCAGAATCCTAAACCCAAAAACCCAAACCCTAGAGCAGAAAAACCTAAACCCTAAAACCTAAACTCTAAACCCAAAACCCTAAATCTTAAACCCGAAACCCTAAACCCTTCCTACATCATAAACCCAAAACCTGAAACCCTAAACCCGAAACACTAAACTCGAAACCACAAACCCAAAACCCTAAACCAAAACCCTAAAGCCTAAACTTTAAAACCTAAACACCTAAACCCTAAACCATAAACCCCGAACCCTAAAAACAAAACCCGAAACCCTAAACCCTAAACGCTAAACCCTAAACCCTAAATCCTAAACCCTAGCCCCAAACCCTAAACCCAAACCCTAAACCCTAAACCCCAAACCCAAAAACCTAAAAACCTAAAGCCCTAAACCCTAAACCCTAAACCATAAACCCCAAACCCTAAACCCTAAACCCTCAAACCTAAACCCTAAACCCTCAAACCTAAACCCAAAACCCAAAATCCTAAACCGTAACCCTAAATCCTAACCGCAAACCCTAAACCCTAAACCCTAAACTCGAAAACCGAAACCCTAAACCCTAAACCCAAAACCCTAAACCCTAAACCTTAAAAACGAAACCCTAAACACTAAACCCAAAACCCAAAACCCAAATTCAGAAACCCTAAACCCTAAACCCTAAACCCTAAACCCTAAACTCGAGACCCTAAACCCTAAACCCTAAACCCGAAACCCTACCCTAAACCCTAAACCTAAAATCCCAAACCTGAAACACTAAACCCTAAAACCTAAACCCTAAAACCTAAACCCTAAACCCTAAACCCTAAACCCTAAACCCTAAACCCAGAACCCTAAACCTTAAAACCGAAACCCTAAAACCTAAACCCTAAATTCTAAACCCTAAACCCTAAACGCTAAACCCTAAACCCTAAATACGAAACCCTAACCCCAAACCCTAACCCAAAACTCTAAACCCAAAATCCTAAATCCTAACCCCAAATCCTAACCGCAAACCCTAAACCCTAAACCCTAAACCCTAAACCCAACACCCTAAACCGTAAACACTAAACCCTAAACCCTAAACCTAAAATGCTAAACCTGAAACCCTAAGCCCTAAACCCTAAACCCTAAACCCTAAACCCTAAACCCTAAACCCAAAACCCTAATCCCTTAACCCAAAACCCAAACCCTAAACCCTAAACCCTAAACCTGAAACCCTAAACTTTAAACTCTAAATCCAAAACCCTCAACCCAAAATCATAAAAACTAAACCCTAAATTTCGGACCCTAAAAATTATAAACCCCAAACTCTATACCCTAAACCCTAAAGCAAAACCCGAAACCCCAAGTACAAAACACTAAACCTTAAGCTCGAAACACCCAAACCCTAAACCCTAAACCCTAACCGCAAACCCTAACTACAAACCCTAAACCCTAAACCCTAAACTCCAAACCCTAAACCCTAAACACTAAACCTTATACCCTTAACCCTAAACCCTAAATCCTAAACCCTAAACCCAAAACCCTAAACACTAAACTCTAAATCCAAAACCGTAAACCCAAAACCATAAAAACTAAACCGTAAACACTGGACACCAAGAACTCTAAACGCTAAACCCAAAACCCTAAACCCGAAACCAAAAACCCAAAACCCCAAGTACAAAACACAAACCCCTAAACCCAAAACCCTAAACCCTAAAATCCTAAACCCCAAAACCTAAACCCTAAACACAAAACCGTAAATCGTAAACCCCAAACCCTAAACCCTAACCATGAAACCCAAACCTTGAAACCTAAACCCTAAACCTAAAACCCTAAACCTTAAACCCTAATCCCGAAACTCTAACACCAAACCCTAACCCCAAACCATAAACCCCAAACCCTAAACCCTAAACCCTAAACGCTAAACCCAAAACACTCAACCCTAAACCCTAACCCTAAAACACAAATCCTAACCCTAAACCCTAAACCCAAAATCGTAAACCTGAAACCCTAAACCCGAAACCCAAAACTCGAATAACTAACCTCAAACCCTAAACCCGAAACCCCACACCCCAAACCCAAAACCCAAAATCCTAACCCCAAACCCTAAACCCTCAACACTAAACCCTAAACCCGACACCCCAAACACTAAACCCAGAACCCTAAACCCTAACTCCAAAACCCTAAACCCTCAAACCTTAACCCTAAACTCTAAATCCAAAACCATAAACCCAAAACCCTAAAAACTAAACCCTAAACCCAGGACCCTAAAAACCCTAAACGCAAAACCCTAAACACTAAACCATAAACCGAAAACCAGAAACCCCAAGTACAAAACACAAAACCCTAAACCCTAAACCCTAAACACTAAACCCTTAGCCCTGAAACCCTAAATCCTAAACCCTAAACCCTAAAAACCTCAACCCTAAACCCTAAACCCCAAACCCTAAACCCTAAACCCTAACCAAAAACCGAAAACCCTAAAACCCAAACGCTAAACCCCAAACCCTAACCCCAAACCCTGAACCCTCAACACTAAATTCTAAACCCTACACCCCAAACACTAAACCCCGAACCCCAAACCCTACTCCAAAACCCTAAACCCTCAACCCTCAACCCTAAACTCTAAATCAAAAACCATAAACCCAAAACCCTAAAAACTAAACCCTAAACCCTTGACCCTAAAAACCCTAAACGCAAAACCCTAAACACTAAACCCTAAACCAAAAACCAGAAACCCCAAGTACAAAACACAAAACCCTAAACCCTAAACCCTAAACACTAAACCCTAAGCCCTAAAACCCTAAATCCTAAACCCTAAACCCTAAAAACCTCAACCCTAAACCCCAAACCATAAACCCTAAACCCTAAACCCTAAACCCTAACCAAAAACCCAAAACCCTAAAACCCAAACGCTAAACCCCAAACCCTAACCCCAAACCCTAAACCCTAAAATCGAAACCCGGAACACTAAACCCTAAAACCAAAACCCTAAACCATAAACCCTAAACCCTAAACCCTTAAGGCTAAACCCTAAACCCTGAACACTAAACCCTAAACCCTAAATCCTAATCCCCAACCCCAAACCCTAACCCCAAACCGTAACCCGAAACCCTAAACCCTAAACCGTAAATCCTAAACCCTAAACCCTAAACCTTAAACTCAACACCCTACAACCAAAACCCAAAAACGTAAAAACCTAAACCTTAAAACCTAAACCCTAAACCTTAAACCTTAAACCCAAAACCCTAAACCCTAACCCCAAATCCTAACCGTAAACCCTAAACCCTAAACCCCAAACCGTAAACTCGAACCCCGAAACTGGAAGCCTAAAACCCTAAACCGAAAACCCAAAACCCAAAACCCTAACCCTAAACCTGAAACCCTAAACCCTAAACCCTAAACACTAAACCTAAACCCTAAACCCTAAACCCTAAACCCGAAACCCGAAACCCGAAACCCTAAACCCTAAACCTTAACCAAAAATCCAAAACCCTAAACGCTAAACCCCAAACCCCAACCCCAAACCCTAAACCCTAAGCCCTTAACCCTAAACTCGAAACCCAGAACACTAAACCCTAAAACCCAAACCCTAAACCCTAAACACTAAACCCCAAACCTTGAATGCTAAACCCTAAACCCTGAACGCTAAACCCTAAACCCTAATCCTAATCCCTAACCCCAAACCCTAACCCCAAACCCTAACACCAAACCCTAAACCCTAAACCCTAAATCCTAAACCCTAAAACTTAAACCCTAAACCCAAAACCCTACAACCCAAACCCTAAAACGTAAAAACCTAAACCCTAGAACCTAAACCCTAAATCCTAAACCCTAAACCCTAAACCCAAAATCCTAAACCCTAACCCCGAATCCTAACCGCAAACCCTAAACCCTAAACCCCAAACTGTAAACTTAAAACCTGAAACTCGAAGCCTAAAACCGTAAACCCAAAACCGTAAACCCAAAACCCAAAACCTGAAACCCTAAACCCAAAACCCAAAACCAGAAACCCTAAACCCTAAACCCTAAACACTAAACCCTAAACCCTAAACCCTAAACCCTAAACCCTAAACCCTAAACCCTAAACCCTAAACCGCAAACCCTAAACCCTAAACCCCAAACCTGAAACCCTAAACCCGAAACCCAAAGCCTGAAACCCTAACCCTAAACACTAAACCCTAAACCTAAAACCTGAAAAACTAAACCCCAAACCCGAAACACTAAACCCTAAACCCTAAACCCAAAACCCTAAACCCAGAACCCTAAACCATAAAATCGAAACCCTAAAAACTAAGCACCTACACCCTAAACCCTAAACCCTAAGCCCTATTTACGAAACCCTAACCCCAAACCCTAACCCAAAACTCTAAATCGAAAATCCTAAACCCTAACCTGAAATCCTAAACCCTAACCAGAAATCCTAAACCCTAAACCCTAAAACTGAAACCCAAAACCCGAAACCAAAAAAACCCGAAACCCTAAACCCTAAATCCTAAACCTAGAACCCTAAACCATAAAATCGAAACCCTAAAAACTATGCACCTAAACCCTAAACCCTAAACCCTAAACCCTAAATCCTAAACCCGAAGCTTGAAACACGAAACCGAAAACCACCCAAAACCCTAAACCCTAAACACTAAACCCGAAACCCAAAACCCTAAACCCAAAATCCTAAACTTGAAACCCTAAACCCTAAACCCTAAACCCTAATCACTTAACCCTAAACCCTAAACCCTAAACCCTAAACCTGAAACCCTAAACTCTAAACTCTAAATCCAAACCTCTCAACCCCAAACCATAAAAACAAAACCCTAAACTCTAAACCCTAAACCAAAAAACCGAAACCCCAAGTACAAAACACTAAACACTAAACTCGAAACACCTTAACCCTAAACCAAAAACCTGAAACCCCAAGTGCAAAACACTAAACCCTAAACTCGAAACACCTAAACCCTAAACCCTAAACCCTAAACCATAAACCAAAAATCCTAAAACCCTAACCCCAAACCGTAACTGCAAACCCTAAACCCTAAACCCTAAACCCCAAACCCTAAACCCTAAACACTAAACCCTATTCCCTTAACCCTAAACCCTATACCCTTAACCGTAAACCCTAAACCCTAAACGCTAAACCCGAAAGCCTAAACCCTAAACTCCAAATCAAAAATCGTCAACCCAAAACCATAAAAACTAAACCCTAAACCCTCGACCCTAAGAACTCTAAATGCTAAACCCTAAACCCTAAACCAAAAACCCGAAACCCCAAGTACAAAACACAAAGCCCTAAACCCTAAGCCCCAAAAACTAAACCTTAAACACTAAAATCCTAAACCTCAAACCCTAAACCCTAAAGACCTCAACCCTAAACCCTAAACCCCAAACCCTAAACCCTAAACCCTAAACCCTAAACCCTAACCCAAAACCTTAAACCCTAAACCTCAAACCCTAATCCCAAACCCTAACCCCAAACCCTAAACCCTAAACCCTAAACCATAAACACTAAACACTAAACCCCCGAACCCTAAAACCTAAAACCCAAACCCTAAACACTAAACTGTAAAGTCGAAAACCTAAACCCTAACCCAAAACCCAAAACCCCAAACTCTAAACCCTAACCCTAAACCCAAAACCCTAAATCCGAAACCCTAAACCAGAAATCCTAACTCGAAACCCTAACCCCAAACTCTAAACCCTAAACACTAAACCCTAGACCCTAAACCCTAAATCTGAAACCCTAACCATGAACACTAAACCCCAAACCGTAAATCCTAAACCCTAAACCCTAAACCCAAAACAATAAAGCCTAAAACCCTAACCCTAAAACCTAAAGACCTAAACCTTAAACCCTAAACCCTAAACCCTAAACCCTAAACCCTAAACCCAGAACCCTAAACGTTAAACCCTAAACCGTAAACCGTAAATGCCAAACCTTAAACCCTAACCCTAGAACCCAAACCCTAAAACCTAAACCCTAAAGCCTAAACACTAAACCCAAAACCCTGAACCCAAAACCCTGAACCCTAAACCCTAAATCCGAAACCCTAACACCAAACCCTATCCCCGAACCATAATACCCGAACCCTAAACCCTAAACCCTAAACCCTAAAACCCAAACCCTAACCCTAAAACCTAAACCCTAAAACCTAAACCCTAAACCCTAAACCCGAAACTGAAACCTGAAACCCGAAACCCTAAATCCTAAACCCAAAACCCTAAACCCGAAATCATAAACCCGAAACCCGAAACCCTAAACCCTAACCGTAAACCCTAAACCCTAAACCCTAAACCCTAAACCCAAAATCGTAAACCTGAAACCCTAAACCCGAAACCCTAAACCCTAAACCCTAAACTCTAAATCCTAACCCTAAACCCTAAACCCTAAACCCTAAACCCTAAACCTAGAACCCTAACCCTAAATCCAAAACCCTAAACTCAAAACCCTCAACCCTAAACTCTAAAACCAAATTGATAAACCCAAAACCCTAAAAACTAAACCCTAAACCCTGGACCCTAACAATGCTAAACGCAAAATCCTTAACACTAAACCATAAACCAAAAACCCGAAACCAGACGTACAAAACACAAAACCCTAAACCCTAAACCCTAAACACTAAACCCTAAACCCTAAAACCCTAAGCCCTAAACCCTAAACCCTAAACACCTCAACCATAGAACCTAAACCCCGAACCCTAAACCCTAAACCCTAAACCCTAAACCCTAAACCCTAAAACCCTAACACTAAACCCCAAACCCTAACCCCAAACCCTAAACCCTAAACCCTAAACCCTAAACCCTAAACCCCGAACACTAAACCCTAAAACCCAAACCCTAAACCCTAAACCCTAAAACCTAAACCCTAAACCATAAACCCAAAACCTGAAACTTGAAACACGAAACCCTAAACCCTAAACCCTAAACCCAAAACGCTAAACCTTAAACCCTAAACCCGAAACCCTAACCCGAAAACCTTAAACCCTAAACCCTAAACCCTAAACGTTAAATCCTAAACCCTAGACCCTAAACCCTGAACCCTAAACCTAAACACTAAACCCTAAACCCTAAACCATAAACCCTAAACCACAAACTCGAAACCCTAACCCGGAACCTAAACCCCAAACACCAAAGCCTAAACACTTAACCCAAAATCCTAGACCCTAAACGATAACCCAGAAACCTTAACACCAAAACCCAACCCCGAATTATAAGCCCCAAACCCTAAACCCTAAACCCTAAACCCTAAACCCAAAATCTTAAACCCTAACCCAAACCCTAACTGCAAACCCTAAACCCTAAATCCAAAACCCAAAATCATAAACACTAAACCGAAAACCCAAAATCGTAAACACCAAACCCTAAACCCTAAACCCTTAAACCATAAACTTTAAACACTAAACCCTAAACCCTAAACCCTAAACCCTAAACCCGAAACCCTAAACCCAAAACGCAAAACCCTAAACTCGAAACCCTACTGCCGAAACATTAAATCCTAAGCCCTAAGCCCTAAACCACAAACCCTAAACCTTAAACCAAAAACCCTAAACCCTAAACCCAAAACCCAAAACCCATAACCTGAAACCCTAAACCCTAAACCCTAAACCCTGAACCCTAAGCCCTAACCCTAAATTCAAAACCCTAAACCCTGAACCCTAAACCCGAAACCCTAAACCCTAAGCCCTGAACACTAAACACTAATCCCTAAACTCTAAACCCTAAACCCTAAACCCCAAACCCTAACACAAACCCTAACTACAAACCCTAAACCCTAAACCCTAAACCCTAAAGCCAAAACCCAAAATCGTAAACACTAAACCCTAAACCCTAAACCCTAACCCCTAAACTCTAAACACTAAACCCTAAACCCAAAATGCTAAACCCGAAACCCTAAACCCTAAACCTAAAACCCTAAACTCGAAACCCTAACGCTGAAATGCTAAACCCTAAACCCTAAGCCCTAAACCCTAAACCCTAAAACCAAAAACCCTAAACCCTAAACCCAAAACCCAAAACCCATAACCTGAACCCTAAACCCTAAACCCTAAACCCTAAACCCTAAATTCTAAACCCTAAACCCTAAACCCTAAACCCTGAACCCAAAAACTGAAATCCTAAACCCGAAACCCAAACCCTAATCCCTGAACGCAAAACCCTAAACCCAAAACCCTAAACCCTACACCCTAAACCCAAAAAACAAAACCCTAAACCCGAAACCGTTAACCCTAAACCCTAAACCCAGAACCCTAAACCTTAAAACCCAAACCCTAAAACCCCAAAACCTAAACCCTAAACCCGAAACCCTAAACACTAAACCCTAAACCTTAAACCCTAAACCCTAAACCCGAAACCCTAAACCCTCAACCCTCAACCCCAAACCCGAAACCCTAACTCCAAACCCCAAACCTTAAACCCTAAACCCTAAACCCGAAACCCGAAACACTAAACCCTAAACCCTAAGCCCAAAAACCAAAACCCTAACCCTAACGCTAACCCAGAACCCTAACCTTAAAACCGAAACCCTAAAACCTAAACACCTAAACCCTAAACCCAAAACCTTAAATCCTAAACCCTAAACGCTAAACGGTAAACCCTAAATACGAAACCCTAACCCAAAACTCTAAACCCAAAATCCTAAACCCTAACCCCAGATCCCAAACCCTAAACCCAAAATCCTAAACCTTAAGCCCTAAACCCTAAACCGTAAACACTAAACCCTAAACCCTAAACCCTAAACTCTAAACCCTAAACCCTAAACTCAAAACACTAAACCCTAAACCCTAAGCCCTAAACCCGAAAACATAGACTCTAAACCCTAAACCCTAAACCCTAAACCTTAAACCTTAAACCCTAAACCCTAAATCCTAAACCCTAAGCTCGAAACACAAAACCCAAAACCCTAAACCCTAAACCCTAAACACTAAACCCGAAACCCAAAACCCTAAACCCAAAATCCTAAACCTGAAACCCTAAACCCTAAACCCTAAACCCTAAACCCTAAACCCTAATCCCTTAACCCTAAACCCTAAACCCTGAACCCTAAACCCTAAACCTGAAACCCTAAACTCTAAACTCTAAATCCAAAACCCTCAACCCAAAACCATAGAAACTAAACCCTAAACTCTAAACACTAAACCAAAAACCCGAACCCCCAAGTACAAAACAACAAACCCAAAACATGAAACACCTAAACCCTAAACCCTAAACCCTAAAACCTAAACCCTAAACTAAAGACCTGAAACCCCAAGCACAAAACACTAAACCCTAAACTCGAAACACTTAAACCCTAAACCCAAAACCATAAACCCTAAACACTAAACCCTATACCCTTAACCCTAAACCCTAAACCAAAGACCCAAAACGCTAAACGCGAAACCCAAAACCCAAAACTCTCAATCCAAAACCGTAAACTAAAAACCATAAAAACTAAACCCTAAACCCTGGACCCTAAGAACTCTAAACGCTAAATCCTAAACCCTAAATCCTAAACAAAAAACCCGAAACCCAAAGTAAAAAACACAAACCCCTGAACCCTAAACCCTAAAAACTAAACCCTCAACCCAAACACAAAACCCTAAACACGTCAACCCTAAACCCTAAACCCTAAACCCCAAACCCTAAACCCTAAACCCTCAACCCCAAACCCTAAACCCTAAACACTAGACCCTAAACCCTTAACGCTAAACCCTAACCCAGAACCCTAAACCCTAAAACCCAAACCCTAAACCCCAAACGCTATTCCCAAACCCTAACCCCAAACCCTAACCCCAAACCCTAAACCCTAAACCCTAAACCTTAAACCCTAAACCATAAACCCCGAACCCGAATACCTAAAACCCAAACCCTAAACACTAAACCCTAAACCCTAAACCCTTACCCAAAACCCAAAACCCTAAACCCCAAACCCTAAACACTAAATCCTAAACCCTAGACCCTAAACCCTAAATCCGAAACCCTAACCCCGAACACTGAACCCCAAATTCTAAATCCTAAACCCTAAAACCTAAACCCAAAACCCTAAAGCCTAAAATCCTAACCCTAAAACCTAAAGACCTAAACGCTAAACCCTAAACCCTAAACCCTAAACCCAGAACCCTAAACGTTAAACCCTAAATCGTAAACCATAAACCCCAAACCCTAAACCCTAACCCTAAAAACTAAACCCTAAACCCTAAACCCTAAACCCTAAACCGTAAACCCTAAACCCCAAACCCTAAATCCGAAACCCTAACACCAAACCCTAACCCCGAACCATAATACCCAAACCCTAAACCCTAAACCCTAAAACCCAAACCCTAACCCTAAAACCCAAACCCTAAAACCTAAACCCTAAACCCTAAACCCTAAACCCGAAACCAAAACCTGAAACCCGAAACCCGAAACCCTAAATCCTACACCCTAAACCCTAAACCCAAAACCCAAAACCCGAAATCCTAGACCTGAAACCCGTAGCTCGAAACCCTAAACCCTAATCGTAAACCCAAAACCCTAAACCCAAAACGCTAAACCCAAAACCCTAAACCCAAAACCGTAAACCTGAAATCCTAAACCCGAAACCCAAAACCCTAAACGCTAAACCCTAAACCCTGACGTTAAACCCTAAACCCTAAACCCTAAAGCCTAAACCCAGAACCCCAAACCCTAAATCCAAAACCCTAAACCCGAAACCCTCAACCCTAAACACTAAATCCAAACGATAAATCCAAAACCCTAAAAACTAAACCCTAGACTCTGGACCCTAAAAACCCTAAACGCTAAATCCGAAACACTAAACCCTAAACAAAAAACCTAAAACCCCAAGTACAAAACACAAAACCCTAAACCCTAAACCCTAAACACTAAACCCTAAACCTTAAACACCTCAACTATAGAACCTAAACCCCGAACCCTAAACCTTAAACCCCAACCCCTAAACCCTAACCAAAAACCCTAAACCCTAAAACCCAAACCCTAAACCCCAAACCCTAACACCAAATCCTAACCCAAAACCCTAAACCCTAAACTGTAAAGACTAAACCCTAAACCCCGAACACTTAACCCTAAAACCCAAACCCTAAACCCTAAACCCCAAAGCATAAACCCAAAACACGAAACCTAAAGCCCGAAACCCGAAACCCTAAACCCTAAACTCTAAACCCTAAACCCAAAACGCTAAACCTCAAAACCTAAACCCGAAATGCTAACCCAAAAACCCTAAACCCTAAACCCTAAACGTTAAATCCTAAACCCTAGACCCTAAACCCTAAACCCTAAACCCTAAACACTAAACCCAAAACCATAAACCTAACCCTAAACCCTAAACCCCAAACCCAAAACCCTAACCCGAAACCCAAACCCCAAACCCTAAACGATAAACACTAAACCCTAAATCGTAGACACCAAACCCTAAATCCGAAACATTAACACCAAAACCTAACCCTGAACCATAAGCCCCAAACCCTAAACCCTAAACCCTAAACCCAAAATCCTAAACCCTAACCCAAACCCTAACTGCAAACCCTAAACCCTAAACCCTAAAGCCAAAACCCAAAATCGTAAACACTAAACCCTAAACCCTAAACCCCAAACCCAAAACTCTAAACACTAAACCCTAAACCCTAAACCCTAAATCGTAAACCCGAAACCCTAAACCCTAAACCCAAAACCCTAAACTCGAAATCCTAACGTCAAAACGCTAAACCCTAAGCCCTAAGCCTAAACCCCAAACCGTAAACTCTAAACCCAAAACCCATAACCCATATCCTGAAACCCATAACCTGAAACCCTAAACCCTAAACCCTAAACCCTAAATTCTAAACCTTAAACCCTAAACCCTAAGCCCAAAACCCTAAATCCAGAACACTGAACCCTAAAACCCAAAACCTAAAACCTAAACACCTAAACCCTAAACCCTAAACCCTAAACCCTAAAAACTAAACCCTAAACCCTAAACCCCAAACCGTTAACCCTAAACCTTAAACCCAAAACCCTAAACCTTAAAACCCAAACCCTAAAACATAAACACCTAAACCCTAAACCCGAAACCCTAAACACTAAACCCTAAACCTTAAACCCAAAACCCAAAACCCGAAACCCGAAACCCTAAACCCTAAACCCTAAACCCTAAAGCCCAAACCCGAAACCCAAAACCTGAAACCCCAACCCTAAACCCTAAACCCTAACCCTAAACCCTAAACCCTAAACCCTAAACCCGAAACCCGAAACACTAAACCCTAAACCCTAAGCCCTAAAACCTAAACCCTAAACACTAAACCCTAAACCTAGAACCCTAAACCTTAGAACCGAAAACCTAAACCCTAAACACCCAAACCCTAAACCCTAACCCGAAACCCAAACCCCAAACCCTAAACGGTAAACACTAAACCCTAAATCGTAGACACCAAACCCTAAATCCGAAACATTAACACCAAAACCTAACCCTAAACCATAAGCCCCAAACCCTAAACCCTAAACCCTAAACCCAAAATCATAAACCCTAACCCAAACCCTAACTGCAAACCTTAAACCCTAAACCCTAAAGCCAAAACCCAAAATCATAAACACTAAACCCTAAACCCTAAACCCCAAACCCAAAACTCTAAACACTAAACCCTAAACCCTAAAACCCTAAATCGTAAACCCGAAACCCTAAACCCTAAACCCAAAACCCTAAACTCGAAATCCTAACGTCGAAACGCTAAACCCTAAGCCCTAAGCCTAAACCCCAAACCGTAAACTCAAAACCCAAAACCCATAACCCATATCCTGAAACCCATAACCTGAAACCTTAAACCCTAAACCCTAAACCCTAAATTCTAAACCTTAAACCCTAAACCCTAAGCCCAAAACCCTAAATCCAGAACACTGAACCCTAAAACCCAAAACCTAAAACCTAAACACCTAAACCCTAAACCCTAAACACTAAACCCTAAAAAAACTAAACCCTAAAAACCCCAAAAACCCGTTAACCCCT
>NW_026652178.1:0-33627 GCF_029873635.1 Malania oleifera
CGAGGTGTAAGGGGGTGATGTGGTAGGTTTTGGGTTCATTTGTCGAGTTGAATGGATGGATCGGTGGGTGTTGGTTAGACGGGGTTGGTTGTGGGGGGGGGGATGTATCTCTCGATAGATTCCACGGTGTTATGGGGTGTTCGAATTTCAGGTGGGGTGGGAGGTGAATCGATGGGTCGGGGGAGGTTGCAAGAGTGTTATGGTGGTGTTTAGTGTAGGGGGTTGTGATACCTGTATTTAAGGTTTAGGGGTTTAGGTTTTAGGATTTGGGTTTTAGTGTTTAGGGTTCTGGGTTTAGCGTTTAGGGTTTAGGGCTTAAGGTTTGGGGTTAGGGTTTGGGGTTAGGGTTTAGCATTTAGGGTTTAGGGTTTCGGGTTTAGGGTTTAGGGTTTAGGGTTTACGGTTGGTGTTTAGGGTCTCGGGTTTTAGGTTTCGGGTTTAGGATTTCGGGTTTTGGGTTTAAGGTTTATGGTTTAGGTGTTTACGTTTTGGGTTTTGGGTTTTAGGGTTTAGGTGTTTAGGTTTTAGGGTTTGGGTTTTGAGGTTTAGGGTTCTGGGTTTAGGGTTTAGGGTTTAGGGTTTAGGTTTTAGGGTTTAGGGTTTAGGGTTTAGGGTTTAGCTGTTTAGGTTTTAGGGTTTAGGGTTCTGGATTTAGGGTTTAGGGTTTAGGGTTTATGGTTTGGGGTTTAGCGTTAAGGGCTTAGGGTTTAGGGTTTGTGGTTTAGGGTTTCTGGTTTTGGGTTCAGGGTTGAGGGTTTAGGGTTTAGGGTTTAGAATTTAGGGTTTAGGGTTTAGGGTTTAGGGGTTAGGGTTTAGGTTTTCAGGTTATGGGTTTTGGGTTTTGTGTTTAGGTTTTAGGGTTTTTTGTTTAGGGTTTAGGGTTTAGTGTTTGGGGTTTAGTGCTTGGGGTTTAGGGTTTCGCCGTTAGGGTTTCTAGTTTAGGGTTTAAGGTTTAGGGTTTAGGGATTCTGGTTTTGGGTTTTGGGTTTAGGGTTTTGGGTTCAGAGTTTATGGTTTAGGGTTTAGTGTTTAAGGTTTGGGTTTTAGGGTTTAGAGTTTTGGGTTTTGGGTTTAGTGCTTAGGGTTTAGGATTTCGCCGTTAGGGTTTCTAGTTTAGGGTTTTGGGTTTAAGGTTTAGGGTTTCGGGTTTTGGGTTTTGGGTTCAGGGTTTAGGGTTTAGAGTTTATGGTTTAGGGTTTGGTGTTTAAGGTTTTGGTTTTAGGGTTTATGGTTTTGTGTTTTGGGTTTAGGGTTTAGGGTTTAGGGTTTAGGGTTTAGGTGTTTAAGTTTTAGGGTTTGGGTTTTAGGGTTTAGTTTGGGTTTAGGGTTTAGGGTTTAGGTGTTTAAGTTTTAGGGTTTGGGTTTTAGGGTTTAGGGCTCTAGGTTTTGGGTTTAGGGTTTTGGGTTTAAGATTTAGGGTTAGGGTTTGGGGTTACGGTTTCGTATTTAGTGTTTAGGGTTTAGCGTTTAGGGTTTTGGGTTTTGGGTTTAGGGTTTATGTGTTTAGGTTTTAGGGTTTGGGTTTTAAGGTTTCAGGTTCTGGGTTTAGGGTTTAGGGTTTAGGGTTTAGGGTTTAAGGTTTATGTTTTAGGGTTTAGTGTTTAGAGTTTAGGGTTTAGGTGTTTAGGTTTTAGGGTTTAGGGTTCTGGATTTAGGGCTTTGGGTTTAGGGTTTAGTGTTCAGGGATTAGGTTTTAGGGCTTGGGGTTTAGGGTTTTGGGTTTAGGGTTTAGGGTTTAGGGTTTAGGGTTTAGGGTTTAGAATTTAGGGTTTAGGGTTTAGGGTTTTAGGGTTTAGGTTTTAGGGTTTTTTGTTTAGGGTTTAGGGTTTAGTGCTTAGGGTTTAGGGTTTCGCCGTTAGGGTTTCTATTTTAGCGTTTAGGGTTTAGGGTTTTGGGTTCAGGGTTTAGGTTTTCGAGTTTAGGGTTTAGGGTTTAGTGTTTAAGGTTTTGATTTTAGGGTTTAGGGTTTAGGGTTTAGTGTTTATGTTTTTGTGTTTTGGGTTTAGGGTTTAGGGTTTAGGGTTTAAATTTTGTGGTTAGGGTTTAGGGTTTAGGGTTTAGTGTTTAGGGTTTGGGGTTTATGGTTCGGGGTTAGGGTTTGGTGTTAGTGTTTCGGATTTTGGGTTTTGGGTCTAGGATTTAGGGTTTAGTGTTTAGGGTTTAGGGTTTGGGGTTAGTGTTTGGGGTTAGGGTTTCGGGTTTTGGGTTTAAGGTTTCGGGTTTATGTTTTGGGGTTTAGGGTTTAGGGTTTTGTGTTTTGGGTTTTGGGTTTAGGGTTTAGGGTTTAGGGTTAAGGATTTAACGTTTAGGGTTTAGGGTTTAAGGTTTAGGGTTTCAGGTTAGGGTTTTGATTTTAGGGTTTCGGGTTTAGGGTTTAGGATTTAGGATTTAGGGTTTGGGGCTTTGGGTTTAGGGTTTCGGGCTTCAGGTTTCGGGTTTTGGGTTTAGGGTTTAGAGTTTACGATTTAAGGTTTAGGGTTTTGGGTTTTGGGTTTTGGGTTTTGGGCTAGGGTTTAGGGGTTAGGGTTTATGGTTTAGGGTTTCTGTTTTAGGGTTTAGTGTTCAGGGTTTAGGGTTTAGGGTTTATGGTTTAGGGTTTCGGTTTTAGGGTTTAGTGTTCAGGGTTTAGGGTTTAGTGTTTAGGGTTTAGGGTTTAGGGTTTAAGGTTAGGATTTGGGTTTAGGGTTTGGGTTTTAGGGTTTAGGGTTTTTGGTTAGGGTTTGGGGTTTAGGGTTTAGGGTTTAGTGTTCAGGGTTTGGGGTAGAGGTGTTTAGGGTTTAGGGTTTACGGTTTATGGTTTAGGGTTTTAGAGCTTAGGGTTTTGTGTTTAGGGTTTAGATTTTTGGGTTTTGTGTTTTGTACTTGGGGTTTCTGGTTTTTCGTTTGGGGTTTAGTGTTTTGTGTTTAGCGTTTAGGGTTTTTAGGGTCTGAGATTTAGGGTTTAGTTTTTAGGGTTTTGGGTTTATGGTTTTCGATTTAGAGTTTAGGGTTGAGGGTTTCGGGTTTAGGGTTTCAGATTTAGGGTTTAGGGTTCTGGGTTTAGTGTTTAGGGTTTAAAGTTTCAAGTTTGGGGGTTAAGGTTCGGGGTTAGGGTATGGTGTTAGGGTTTCGGATTTAGGGTTTAGGGTCTAGGGTTTGGGGTTTAGGGTTTAGTGTTTAGGGTTTAGGGTTTGGGGTTTGGGTTTGGGGTTAGTGTTTCGGGTTTAGGGTGTAGGGTTTCAGGTTTATGGTTTTGGGTTTAGGGTTTGGGGTTTAGTGTTTAGGGTTTGGTGTTTAGGGTTTAGGGTTTAGGATTTAACGTTTAGGGTTTAGGGTTTAGGGTTTCGGGTTAGGGTTTTGGGTTTCGGGTTTAGGGTTTAGGATTTAGGGTTTAGGGTTTAGGGTTTAGGGTTTAAGGTTTCGGGCTTTAGGTTTCGAGTTTCGAGTTTAGGGTTTAGGGTTTACGATTTAGGGTTTAGAGTTTAGAGTTTAGGGTTTAGGGTTTAGGGTTTTGGGTTAGGGTTTAAGGTTTAGGGTTTATGGTTTAGGGTTTGGGTTTTAGGGTTTAGTGTTCAGGGTTTATTGTTTAGGGTTTAGGGTTTAGGGTTTAAGGTTAGGGTTTGGGGTTTAGGGTTTGGGTTTTAGGGTTTAGGGTTTTTGGTTAGGGTTTAGGGTTTAGGGTTTGGGGTTTAGGGTTTAGGGTTTAGGGTTTAGGGTTTTGGGTTAGGGTTTAAGGTTAGGGTTTATGGTTTAGGGTTTGGGTTTTAGGGTTTAGTGTTCAGGGTTTATTGTTTAGGGTTTAGGGTTTAGGGTTTAAGGTTAAGGTTTGGGGTTTAGGGTTTGGGTTTTAGAGTTTAGGGTTTTAGGGCTTAGGGTTTAGTGTTTAGGGTTTAGGGTTTAGGGTTTTGTGTTTTGTACTTAGGGATTCTGGATTTTGGTTTAGGGTTTAGTGTTTAAGGTTTTTAGGGTCCAGGGTTTAGGGTTTAGTTTTTAGGGTTTTGGGTTTATGGTTTTGGATTTAGAGTTTAGGGTTGAGGGTTGAGCGTTTAGGGTTTCGGATTTAGGGTTTAGGGTTTTCGGTTTAGTGTTTAGGGTTTAGGGTTTAGGGTTTGGGGTTTGGGGTTTGGGTTTAGGGTTTACGGTTTAGGATTTAGGGTTTTGGGTTTAGGGTTCGGGGTTAGGGTTTTAGGTTTAGGGTTTCTCGTTTAGGGTTTCTGGTTTACGGTTTTGGGTTTAAGGTTTAGGGTTTAGGGTTTGAGGTTTAGGGTTGAGGGTTTAGGGTTAGGGTTTAGGGCTTCAAGTTTCGGGTTTCGGGTTTCGAGTTTAGGGTTTAGGGTTTCGGGTTTCAAGTTTCAGGTCTCGGGTTTAGGGTTTAGGGTTTAGGGTTTTCGGTTTCAGGTCTCGGGTTTTGGGTTTAGGGTTTAGGGTTTAGGGTTTAGGTGTTTAGGTGTTATGGTTTGGGTTTTAGGGCTTAGGGTTCTGGGTTTTGGGTTTAGGGTTAGGGTTTGGGGTTAGGGTTTTGTATTTAGGGTTTAGGGTTTAGGGTTTAGGATTTAACGTTTAGGGTTTCGGGTTTAGGGTTTTGAGTTACGGTTTCGGGTTTCGGGTTTAGGGTTTAGGGTTTAGGGTTTCGGGCTTGAGGTTTCGGGTTTCGGGTTTCGGGTTTAGGGTTTAGGGTTTACGATTTAGGGTTTAGGGTTTAGGGTTTAGGGTTTTGGGTTAGGGTTTAGGGTTTAGGGTTTATGGTTTAGAATTTGGGTTTTTTGGTTTAGTGTTCGGGGTTTAGGGTTTAGGGGTTAAGGTTAGGGTTTCGAGTTTAGGGTTTGGGTTTTAGGGTTTAGGGTTTTTGGTTAGGGTTTAAGGTTTAGGGTTTAGGGTTTAGGGTTTAGGTGTTTGGGGTTTAGGGTTTAGGGTTTAGTGTTTTGGGTTTAGGGTTTAAGGTTTAGGGTTTAGGGTTTAGGGTTTAGGGTTTAGTGTTTGGGGTTTAGGGTTTAGGGTTGAGGTGTTTAGGGTTTAGGGTTTAGGGTTTAGGGTTTTAGGGCTTAGGGATTAGTGTTTAGGGTTTAGTGTTTAGGGTTTTGTGTTTTGTACATGGATTTTCTGGTTTTTGGTTTGTGGTTTAGTTTTTTGGGTTTACCGTTTAGGGTTTTTAGGGTCCAGGGTTTAGGGTTTAGTTTTTAGGGTTTTGGGTTTATGGTTTTGGATTTAAAGTTTAGGGTTGAGGGTTTTTGATTTCGGGTTCTGGGTTTAGTGTTTAAGGTTTAGGGTTTGGGGTTTAGGGTTTCGGGTTTGGGGTTAGGGTTTAGGGTTTAGGGTTTCAGGTTTAGGATTTGGGGTTAGGTTTTCGGGTTTAGGGTTCCGGGTTTGAGGTTTATGATTTTGCGTTTAGGGTTTAGGGTTTTGGGTTTAGGGTTTAGGTTTTAGGGTTTACGGTTAGGGTTTAGGGTTTCGAGTTTCGGGTTTTGGGTTTCAGGTTGGGGTTTCGTGTTTAGGCTTTAGGGTTTAGGGTTTCAGTTTTATGGTTTTGGATTTAGGGTTTAGGGTTTTCGATTTAGGGTTTAGGGTTTTGGATTTAACGTTTAGCGTTTAGGGTTTAAGGTTTAGGGTTTCGGGTTAGGGTTTCGGGTTTAGGGTTTATGGTTTAGGGTTTAGGGTTTAGGGTTTCGGTCTTCAGGTTTCGGGTTTCGGGTTTACGGTTTAGGGTTTATGATTTAGGGTTTAGGGATTAGGGTTTCGGGTTTTGGGTTTTGGGTTGGGGTTTAGTGTTTAGGGTTTATGGTTTATGGTTTAGGGTTTGGGTTTTAGGGTTTAGTGTTCGGGGTTTAGGGTTTAGGGTTTAGGGTTTATGGTTTAGGGTTTAGGGTTTAAGGTTAGGGTTTGGGGTTAGGGTTTGGGTTTTAGGGTTTAGGGTTTTTGGTTAGGGTTTAGGGTTTAGGGTTTTGGGTTTAGGGTTTTATGGTTTGGGGTTTAGGGTTTAGGGTTTAGGGTTTAGGGTTTAGGGTTTAGGGTTTATGGTTTTAGGGCTTAGGGTTTAGTGTTTAGGGTTTAGGGTTTAGGGTTTTGTGTTTTGTACATGGGGTTTCGAGTTTTTGGTTTAAGGTTTAGGGTTTAGCGTTTAGGGTTTTTAGGGTCTAGTTTTTAGGGTTTAGTTTTTAGGGTCTTGGGTTTATCGTTTTTGATTTAGAGTTTAGGTTTGAGGGTTTTGGATTTGGGGTATAGGGTTATGGGTTTAGTATTTAGGGTTTCGTGTTTAAGGTTTAGGGTTTAGGGTTTGGAGTTTGGGGTTAGGGTTTTGGGTTTAAGGTTTTGGGTTTAGGGTTCCGGGTTAGGTTTTTAGGTTTAGGGTTTCAGGTTTACGGTTTTGTGTTTAGAGTTTAGGGTTTAGGGTTTAGGGTTTAGGGTTTACAGTTAGGATTTAGGGTTTCGGGTTTAGGATTTCGGGTTAAAGGTTTTGGGTTTATGGTTTAGGGTTTAGAGTTCAGGGTTTCGCGTTTTAGGTCTCGGTTTTTGGGTTTAGGGTTTAAGGTTTGGGGTTCAGGGTTTAGGGTTTTGGGTTAGGGTTTCGGGTTTAGGGTTTAGGTCTTAGGGTTTAGGGTTTCAAGTTTATGATTTTGGGTTTAGGGTTTATTCTTTGGGTTTAGGGTTTAGGGTTTAGGGTCTAGGGTTTAGGATTTAAAGTTTAGGGTTTAGGGTTTGGGGTTTCGGGTTAGGGTTTCGGGTTTTGTATTTTAGGTTTAGCGTTTTTTGTTTAGGGTTTACGGTTTAGGGTTTAGGGTTTTGGGCTTCAGGTTTCGGGTTTCAGGTTTATGGTTTAGGGTTTGGGGTTTGGGGTTTAGTGTTTGGGGTTTAGGGTTTAGGGTTTGGTGTTTTGGGTTTAGGGTTTAGGATTTAACGTTTAGGGTTTAGGGTTTAGGGTTTTGGGTTAGGGTTTCGGGTTTCGGGTTTAGGGTTTAGGATTGAGGGTTTAGGGTTTAGGGTTTAGGGTTTCGGGCTTTAGGTTTCGGGTTTCGAGTTTAGGGTTTAGGGTTTATGATTTAGGGTTTAGAGTTTAGGGTTTTCGGTTTAGGGTTTAGGGTTTAGGGTTTTGGGTTAGGGTTTAAGGTTTAGGGTTTATGGTTTAGGGTTTGGGTTTTAGGGTTTAGTGTTCGGGGTTTAGGGTTTAGGGTTTAGGGTTTAAGGTTAGGGTTTGGGGTTAAGTGTTTGGGTTTTAGGGTTTAGGGTTTTTGGTTAGGGTTTAGGGTTTAGGGTTTGGGGTGTAGGGTTTAGCGTTGAGGTGTTTAGGGTTTAGGGTTAAGGGTTTAGGGTTTAGGGTTTTAGGGCTTAGGGTTTAGTGTTTAGGGTTTAGGGTTTAGGGTTTTGTGTTTTGTACTTGGGGTTTCTGGTTTTTGGTTTAGGGTTTAGTGTTTAGGGTTTTTAGGGTCCAGGGTTTAGGGTTTAGTTTTTAGGGTTTTGGGTTTATGGTTTTGGATTTAGAGTTTAGGGTTGAGGGTTTCGGGTTTAGGGTTTCGGATTTAGAGTTTAGGGTTTTGGGTTTAGTGTTTAGGGTTTTGGGTTTTGGGTTTAGTGTTTGGGGTTTGGGGTTAGGGTTTAGGGTTTACGGTTTAGGATTTAGGGTTTTGGGTTTAGGGCTCGAGGTTAGGGTTTTAGGTTTAGGGTTTCTGGTTTACGGTTTTGGGTTTAGGGTTTAGGGTTTATGGTTGAGGGTTTAGGGCTTACGGTTAAGGTTTAGGGCTTCAAGTTTCAGGTTTCGGGTTTCGAGTTTAGGGTTTAGGGTTTCGGGTTTCAGGTTTCAGGTCTCAGGTTTAGGGTTTAGGGTTTAGGATTTAGGGTTTCGGGTTTCAGGTCTCGGGTTTTCGGTTTAGGGTTTAGGGTTTAGGGTTTAGGGTTTAGGTGTTTATGTTTTATGGTTTGGGTTTTAGGGCTTAGGGTTCTGGGTTTAGGGTTTAGGGTTAGGGTTTGGGGTTAGGGTTTCGTATTTAGGGTTTAGGATTTAACGTTTAGGGTTTAGGGTTTAGGGTTTAGGGTTTAGGGTTTAGGGTTTAGGGTTTCGAGTTAGGGTTCGGGTTTAGGGTTTCGGGTTTAGGGTTTAGGGTTTAGGGTTTAGGGTTTAGGGTTTCGGGTTTACGGTTTAGGGTTTACGATTTACGGTTTAGGGTTTAGGGTTTTGGGTTAGGGTTTAGGGTTTAGGGTTTATGGTTTAGGGTTTGGGTTTTTGGGTTTAGTTTTCGGGGTTTAGGGTTTAGTGTTTAGGGTTTAAGGTTAGGGTTTGGGGTTTAGGGTTTAGGGTTTTTGGTTAGGGTTTAAGGTTTATGGTTTAGGGTTTAGGGTTTAGGGTTTAGAGTTTAGATGTTTGGGGTTTAGGGTTTAGGGTTTAGCGTTTTGGGTTTAGGGTTTAAAGTTTAAGGTTTAGGGTTTAGGGTTTAGGGTTTAGGGTTTAGTGTTTGGGGTTTAGGGTTTATGGTTGAGGTGTTTAGGGTTTAGGGTTTAGGGTTTAGGGTTTTACGGCATAGGGTTTAGTGTTTAGGGTTTTGTGTTTTGTACATGGGGTTTCTGGTTTTTGGTTTAGGGTTTAGTTTTTAGGGTTTTGGGATTATGGTTTTAGGTTTTGGAGTTTAGGGTTTCGGGTTTAGGTTTTCAGGTTTACGATTTTGGGTTTAGGGTTTAGGGTTTTGGGTTTAGGGATTAGGTTTTAGGGTTTACGGTTAGGATTTAAGGTTTTGTTAGAATTGGTGTTTTCCCAAGAGGGGGGTGAATTGGAATTTTTAAGACTTTTTCACCTTGGTTGATCTACGCAACAACGGTATGTACACAACCTAAGATCAGTCTATGCAATTTCCAAACGCGTAGATAAATATGCTGTGAAAATTAAGTCAAACGCATCATTCACCCATAACATACACGTGCGGTAAATATAAAGTGCAAAAATATAAGCAAACACACGATATGTTATCGGGGTTCGGCCAACTGTGCCTACGTCCCCGCCTCAAGCTCGCAAGCTTGAGGATTCCACTAATAGCTCACTTAAGGGTGGAGCGGCACCGTTTACAACCAGGTCAAATTAACACAGGGCTGACCTCGACCTTAACCGAGTCGATTAGCGGGGCTGACCTCAACCTACACGCCTTAACAGGACGATGCACCTAGCTTTCCTAACCGGGTCTAAGCCAATCCGGGACTATTCCAGGGCTAGTCTCCCTCTTCAGGCCTATGTTTGGAAATACAACTAAAGTGTATTACAATGAAATGGTACAGTGAATAAGCTTTCAAGTAAAGCAGATGTGTACCCAGATACACGCAATATCACATATACCACAATATGATATAATATGTAAGCTCAATGTGGTCTAAGATGTCAACTCTCAAATAGATTTACTATCGTTGTAATGAGTGCGTGAGAGTGCAAACCTAAATGATCTTTATATCACAGGATATTCAATCTAAGTGCTCAAACAAAGATATTTTCCAAACTTCATATATTTCAATCAATAAGTTTTCTCAATATGTATATGTATATGAAGTTCTAGCAATGTATAAGTTTGGTTTGCAAAAAGATATTCAATCTTTGTATTCAGCAAAGGATATATGAGTTAACGAGTATTGCAACAAAGACTTTATCACATAAGCAAATATCTCATCAAATATTTTCAAGATAAAAACACAGTAGATATTTGAGAATGTTTTTGCAACCAAAATACAAACTTCTTAAGACATTGCAATGAATATGCAATACTCAGAAGTTCTATAAAAGTCTTCTTAGGAGAGACTTATTAATAAAGGCCCCTAAGAATACTTGAGGTTTAGCTCTCAAAAAATAAGTCAAACAATCCAAAGATAGGAGAGCAAACCGATCAATATAAACACTCAAAAATCAACTTACAAATGATGTAGGCAATACGGGAAGGTAAGATTGAGTGCGTGGAGCTTGGAAATGAGTATTATAGGGTTTTGGTTTTTCAAAGAATTTTCCCTAATCAAAGTGGCTAATCCCCCTTAATCTTTGCAAATGAACACATATATATAGCCATGGAAGAAAATATGACCGTTGGGGACCTTTTGGGTATTATTAGAAAAGTTTAATGACGTTTGAGGCATTTTAACCCTGTTTAAAAATTGTTAACTGCGGTAAAAAATCAGGGCAACCCGAGAGGTCCGGTCGACCAGAAATGGTTCGATCGACCAGGACTCAAATGGCTCGGTCGACCAGGGGTATTTTGAATTGAGTGGTCGGTCGACCGAGGCAAGGTGATTTTCCAAATTCCCGAGGTTCGGTCGACCAGGCCTTTTTGAACTGAAGGGCTTGGTCGACCAGACCGCTGGGAAATCTCCCGAGGACCCTCCGGTCGACCAGGTCGTTGGAGTACAAAATTGGTCGGTCGACCGGGAGGTCAAAATGTTGACTCCTTGGTGGTTCGGTCGACCGGGGTCAAATGAACTATAAGGTCTCGGTCGACCGGGCCTTGGTCAAACTGTTGACCCAGGGCTGGTTTGGTCGACCAAGGCCTTTTAAACTATAGGTATCGGTTGACCGAAAGTGCACCAAGTATGCATTTCGGTCCCGTATTGAACCAAACAAGTCCTAATCAAGTGCCTAACAAATGTATGTGAATATGTGTGTGTCCTAAAGTCACTTGGGGTCCAATTTGGAAATACCGAAAAAGTCCGGTGTCGGTCGACCGAAGGTCGACCAAAGGTGCACCCTAAGGTCTTTCTATGGTTCTTTCTCATTCATGATTTGGTTTGAGCTTACGTAGTAAATCATACGTGTGATGTGTTTAAGCTTATTACAAACCAAAAACCTACTTACTATTACAGACCAATTTAATATATTACATTATGAAATAAAACTTTGGTCTTCGGGCTTCTTTTGCTTTGTGCACATCTTGATCTTATCATTCTTGACCTGCACAAAAACTCAAACGCTCATTAGATACAATGAGTATTTGTAATAATCAAAACCGGGCGTGACCATTAAGGTCAACAGGTTTCGAGTTTCGGGTTTTGGGTTTCGGGTTGGGGTTTCGGGTTTAGGGTTTAGGGTTTAGGGTTTAGGGTTTTAGTTTTATGGTTTTGGGTTTAGGGTTTAGGGTTTAGGGTTTAGGGTTTTGGATTTAACGTTTAGGGTTTAGGGTTTAGGGTTTCGGGTTAGGGTTTCGGGTTTAGGGTTTAGGGTTTAGGGTTTCGGGCTTTAGGTTTCAGGTTTCGGGTTTAGGGTTTAGGGTTTACGATTTAGGGTTTAGGGTTTAGGGTTTAGGGTTTAGGGTTTTGGGTTAGGGTTTAGGGTTTAGGGTTTATGGTTTATGGTTTAGGGTTTGGGTTTTAGGGTTTAGTGTTCGGGGTTTAGGGTTTAGGGTTTAGGGTTTAGGGTTTGGGGTTTAGGGTTTGGGTTTTAGGGTTTAGGGTTTTTGGTTTGGGTTTAGGGTTTTGGGTTTTGGGTTTAGGGTTTATGGTTTGGGGTTTGGGGTTTAGGGTTGAGGTGTTTAGGGTTTAGGGTTTAGGGTTTAGGGTTTAGTGTTAAGGGTTAGGGTTTAGGGTTTTGTGTTTTGTACATGGGGTTTCTAGTTTTTGGTTTAGGGTTTATTTTTTAGGGTTTAGCGTTTAGGGTTTTTAGGGTCCAGGTTTTAGGGTTTAGTTTTTAGGGTCTTGGGTTTATCGTTTCTGATTTAGAGTTTAGGGTTGAGGCATTTGGATTTAGGGTATAGGGTTCTGGGTTTAGTATTTAGGGTTTAGGGTTTAAGGTTTAGGGTTTAGGGTTTAGAGTTTGGGGTTAGGGTTTAGGGTTTAGGGTTTTGGGTTTAGGGTTCCGGGTTAGGTTTTTGGGTTTAAGGTTTCGGGTTTAGGGTTTCAGGTTTACGGTTTTGTGTTTAGAGTTTAGGGTTTAGGGTTTATGGTTAGGATTTAGGGTTTCGGGTTTAGGATTTCAGGTTAAAGGTTTTGGGTTTATGGTTTAGGGTTTAACGTTTAGGGTTTCGGGTTTGAGGTCTCGATTTTTTGGGTTTAGGGTTTAGGATTCAGGGTTTAGGGTTTCTGGTTAGGGTTTCGGGTTTAGGGTTTAGGGTTTAGGGTTTCAAGTTTATGGTTTTGGGTTTAGGGTTTAGGGTTTACGGTCTAGGGTTTAGGATTTAACGTTTAGGGTTTAGGGTTTAGGGTTTTGCGTTTGGGGTTAGGGTTTCGGGTTTTGGATTTTAGGTTTAGCGTTTTGGGTTTAGGGTTTACGGTTTAGGGTTTAGGGTTTTGGGCTTCAGGTTTCGGGTTTCGGGTTTATGGTTTAGGGCTTAGGGTTTGGGGTTTAGTGTTTAGGGTTTAGGGTTTAGGGTTTGGTGTTTAGGGCTTAGGGTTTAGGATTTAACGTTTAGAGTTTAGGGTTTAGGGTTTCAGGTTAGGGTTTCGGGTTTGGGGTGTAGGGTCTATGGTTGAGGTGTTTAGGGTTTAGGGTTTAGGGTTTAGGGTTTAGGGTTTTAGGGTTTAGGGTTTTGTGTTTTTTATTTGGGGTTTTGGTTTTTTGGTTTAGAGTTTAATGTTTAGGATTTAGCGTTTAGGGTTTTTATGGGGTAGTGTTTGGGGTTTAGTTTTTAGGGTTTTGGGTTTATTGTTTTGGATTTAGAGTTTAGGGTTGAGGGTTTTGGATTTAGGGTTTAGGGTTCTAGGTTTGGTATTTAGGGTTTAGGGTTTATGGTTTAGGGTTTAGGGTTTAGGGTTAGGGTTTAGGGCTTAGGGTTTAGGGTTTAGGGTTTCAGGTTTAGGGTTTCAGGTTTACAATTTTGGGTTTAGGGTTTAGGATTTTGGGTTTAGGGTTAAGGGTTTACGGTTAGGGTTTAGGGTTTCGGGTTTCCGGTTTAAGATTTCGAGTTTAGGGTTTTGGGTTTAGGGTTGAGGGTTTAGGTTTTAGGGTGTCGAGATTCAGGTTTTGGGCTTCGGGTTTAGGATTTTGGGTTTAGGGTTTTGGGTTTTGAGTTTTGGGTTTATGGTTTAGGGTTTAGGTTTAAGGGTTTGGTTTTTAGGGTTAGGGTTTGGGTTTTAGGGTTAGGGTTTAGGGTTTAGGGTTTTGGGTTTAGGGTTTAGGGTTTACGGTTTGGGTATTATGGTTCGGGGTTAGGGTTTGGTGTCAGGGTTTCGTTTTTAGGGTTTTGGGTTTTGGGTTTAGGGTTTGGGGTTTAAGGTTTAGGTTTTAGGTTTTAGGGTTTGGGTTTTAGGATTTGGGGTTTCTGATTTACGTTTTAGAGTTTAGGGTTTAAGGTTTAGGATTTCGGGTTTGGGGTTTAGGGTTCGGGGTTAGGTTTTCGGATTTAGGGCTTAGGGTCTAGGGTTTAGGGTTTAATGATTAGGGTTTAGGGTTTGGGGTTAGGGTTTCAGGTTAGGGTTTCGGGTTTAGGGTTTCGGATTTAGGGTTTAGGGTTTAGGGTTTTGGGTTATGGTTTAGGGTTTAGGGTTTAAGTGTTTCGAGTTTAGGGTTTAGTGTTTTGTGCTTGGGGTTTCGGGTTTTTGGTTTTGGGTTTAGGTGTTTCGAGTTTAGGGTTTAGTGTTTTGTACTTGGGGTTTCGGATTTTTGGTTTTGGGTTGAGAGTTTAGGGTTTAGTTTCTATGGTTTTGGGTTGAGGGTTTTTGATTTATAGTTTAGAGTTTAGGGTTTAGGGTTTAGGGTTTAGGGTTTAGGGTTATGGGATTAGGGTTTAGGGTTTAGGGTTTAGGGTTTCGGGTTTAGGGATTAGGGTTTAGGGTTTAGGGTTTCAGGTTTAGGATTTTCGATTTAGGGTTTTGGGTTTAGGGTTTAGGATTTTGGGTTTAGTGTTGATTGTTCAGGGTTTAGGGTTTTGGGTTTCGTGTTTCGAGCTTAGAGTGTAGGATTTAGGGTTTAGGGCTTGGGGTTTAGAGTTTAGGGTTTTGGGTTTAGGGTTTAGGGTTTATAGCTTTGGGTTAGGGTTTACGATTTAGGGTTTAGTGTTTACGGTTTAGGGTGTTGGGTTTAGGGTTTAGGGTTTTGGGTTTCGGGTTTAGGGTTTTGGATTTGGGGTTAGGGTTTAAGATTTTTGGTTTAGAGTTTTGGGTTAGGGTTTGGGGTTAGGGTTTCGTATTTAGGGTTTAGTGTTTAGCATTTAGGTTTTAGGGTTTAGGGTTTAGGTGTGTAGGTTTTAGGGTTTCAATTTTAAGGTTTAGGGTTCTGGGTTTAGGGTTTAGGGTTTAGGGTTTAGGTTTTAGGGTTTAGGTTTTAGGGCTTAGGGTTTAGGGTTTACTGTTTCGGATTTCGGGTTTAGGGTTTAGGGTTTAATTTTTAGGGTTATGGTTTCCGGTTTAGGGTTTCAGGTTTAGTGTTTCAGGTTTAGGGTTTGGGATTTAGGGTTTAGGGTTTAAAGTTTAAGGTTTCGGGTTTAGGGTTTAGGGTTTAGTGTTTTGGGTTTCGGGTTTAGGGCTTAGGGTTTAGGGTTCAGGGTTTAGGGTTTAGCTGTTTTGGTTTTAGGGTTTGGGTTTTAGGGTTTAGGGTTCTGGATTTAGGGTTTAGGGTTTAGGGTTTAGGGTTTAGCGTTCAGGGCTTAGGGTTTAGGGTTTAGGGTTTAGGGTTTAGGGTTCAGGGTTTAGGGTTTAGCGTTTACGGTTTAGGGTTTAGGGTTTAGAATTTAGGGTTTAGGGTTTAGGGTTTCAGGTTATGGGTTGTGGGTTGTGGGTTGTGGGTTTTGGGTTTTTGGTTTAGCGTTTAGGGTTTGGGCTTTAGGGTTTAGGGCTTAGTGTTTAGGGTTTTGGCGTAAGGGTTTCGAGTTTAGGATTTAGGGTTTAGGGTTTAGAGTTTAGGGCTTAGTGTTTAGAGTTGAGGGTTTAGGGTTTAGGGTTTAGGGTTTAGTGTTTACAATTTTGGGTTTTGGCTTTTGGGTTTAGGGTTTGTAGTTAGGGTTTGTGTTATTGTCTGGGAATTTGGGTTTAGGGTTTAGGGTTTTGGGTTTTGGGCTTATGGTTCGAGGTTAGGTTTTGTTGTTAAGGTTTCGGATTTAGGGTTTAGGGTCTAGGGTTTAGGGTTTAGTGTTTAGGGTTTAGGGTTTGGGGTTTGTGTTTCGGGTTAGGGTTTCGGGTTTGGGGATTAGGGTTTAGGGTTTCAGGTTTATGGTTTCAGGTTTAGGGTTTAGGGTTTCGAGTTTAGGGTTTAAGGTTTAGGGTTTAAAGTCTAGGGTTTGGGATATAATGTTTAGGGTTAATGTTTTAGGGTTTTGTGTTAGGGTTTCGGGTTTAGGGTTGGAGGTTTAACATTTTGGGTTTAAGGTTTATGGTTTAGGGTTTAGGGTTTCGGGCTTTAGGTTTCGGGTGTCGGGTTTAGGGTTTAGGTTTTAGGGTTTAGGGTTTAGGGTTTAGGTTTTTGGGTTTGGTGTTTGGGGTGTAGGGTTTATGGTTTAGGGTTTAGGGTTTGTGGTTAGGGTTTGGGGTTTAGGGTTTGGGTTTTAGGGTTTAGGGTTTTTGGTTAGGGTTTAGGTTTTAGGGTTTAGGGTTTGGAGTTTAGTGTCTATGGTTGAGGTGTTTAGGGTTTAGGGTTTAGGGTTTAAGGTTTTGTGTTTTTACTTGGGGTTTTGGTTTTTTGGTTTAGGGTTTAGTGTTTTGGATTTAGCGTTTAGGGTTTTTAGGGTCCAGGGATTGGGGTTTAGTTTTTAGGGTTTTGGTTTTATAATTTTTGATTTAGAGTTGAGGGTTTAGGGTTTCGGGTTTAGGGTTTCGGATTTGGGGTTTAGGGCTTAGGGTTTGGGTATTATGGTTCGGGGTTAGGGTTTGGTGTTAGGGTTTCGGGTTTAGGGTTTACGGTTTTGGGTTTTGGTTTTAGGGTTTAGGGTTTATGGTTTAGGTTTTAGGGTTTGGGTTTTTGGGTTAGGGTTTAGGCTTTGGGGTTTAGGCTTTACGTTTTGGGGTTTAGGGTTTGTCGTTTGGGGTTCAAATTTAGGGTGTAGGGTTAAGGGTTTAGGTCTTTAGGTTTTAGGGTTTGGGTTTTTGGGTTTAGGGTTTTGGGTTTAGGGTTTGGGGTTTAAGATTTAAGGTTTGGGGTTCAGGGTTCGGCTTTTGTGTTTCGGATTTAGGGCTTAGGGTCCAAGGTTTAGGGTTTAGTGTTTAGGGTTCAGGGTTTCGGGTTAGGGTTTCGGGTTAGGGTTTCTAGTTTAGGGTTTCGGATTTAGGGTTTTGGGTTTAGGGCTTAGGGTTTGGGGTTTTGGGTTATTGTTTAGGGTTTAAGGTTTAGTGTTTAGGGTTTGGATTTTAGGTTTTAGGGTTTAGGGTTTAGGGTTTAGGGTTTAAGGTTTAGGGTTTAGGGTTTAGGGTTAGGGTTTGGGACTATGGTTTGGGGTTTAGGGTTTGGGTTTTAGGGTTTTGGGTTTTGGGTTAGGGTTTAGGGTTTAGGGTTTAGGGTTGAGGTGTTTAGGGTTTAGGGTTTGGCGTTTAGGGTTTTAGGGTTTAGGGTTTAATGGTTTGTGTTTTGTACTTGAGGTTTCGGGTTTTTTGTTTAGGGTTTAGGATTTAGGGTTTAGCGTTTGAAGTTCTTAGGGTCCAGTGTTTAGGGTTTAGTTTTTATGGTTTTGGGTTTACGGTTTTGGATTTAGAGTTTAGGGTTTAGGGTTTTGGGTTTAGTGTTTGGGGTTTAGGGTTTAGGGTTTAGGGTTAAGTGTTTAGGGTTTAGGGTTTGGGGTTTGGCGTTTACGGTTTAGGGTTTAGGGTTTAAGTGTTTCGAGTTTAGGGTTCAGTGTTTTGTGCTTAGGGTTTCGGGTTTTTCGTTTATGGTTTAGGTGTTTCGAGTTTAGGGTTTAATGTTTTGTACTTGGGATTTCAGGTTTTTGGTTTACGATTTAGAGTTTAGGGTTTAGTTTCTATGGTTTTGGGTTGAGGGTTTTTGATTTAGAGTTTAGAGTTTAAGGTTTCAGGTTTAGGGTTTAGGGTTTAGGGTTTAGTGTTTAGGGTTAAGGGATTAGGGTTTAGGGTTTAGGGTTTAGGGTTTCGGGCTTAGGGTTTAGGGTTTCAGGGTTAGGATTTTGGGTTTTGGGTTTTGGGTTTTGGGTTTCGGGTTTAGTGTTGAGTGATCAGGGTTTTGGGTTTTGGGTTTCATGTTTCGAGCTTAGGGTTTAGCATTTAGGGTTTAGGGTTTAGGGTTTGGGGTTTAGAGTATAGGGTTTCGAGTTTAGGGTTTGGGGTTTAGGGTTTAGGGTTTAGAGTTGAGGATTAGGGTTTAGGGTTTAGGGTTTAGTGTTTACGGTTTAAGGTGTTGGGTTTAGGGTTTTGGGTTTAGGATTTGGGGTTAGGGTTTTGGATTTTGGGTTTAGAGTTTTGGGTTAGGGTTTGGGGTTAGGGTTTCGTATTTAGGGTTTAGGGTTTAGCGTTTAGGGTTTAGGGTTTAGGGTTTAGGGTTTAGGGTTTAGGTGTTTAGGTTTTAGGGTTTTGGTTTTAAGGTTTAGGGTTCTGGGTTTAGGGTTTAGGGTTTAGGGTTTAGGGTTTAGGGTTTAGGGTTTAGGTTTTAGGGTTTAGGGTTTAGGGTTTACTGTTTCTTGTTTCTGGTTTAGGGTTTAGGGTTTAGGGTTACGGTTTCGGGTTTAGGGTTTCAGGTTTAGGGTTTAGGGTTTAGGGTTTGGGGTTTAGGGTTTAGGGTTTAGGGTTTAGGGTTTAGGGTTTAGGGTTTAGGGTTTAGTGTTTAGGGTTTCAGGTTTAGGGTTTAGGGTTTAGGGTTTAGCTGTTTAGGTTTTAGGGTTTGGGTTTTTGGGTTTAGGGTTGTGGATTTAGGGTTTAGGGTTTAGGGCTTAGGGTTTAGCATTTAGGGCTTAGGGTTTAGGGTTTCGGGTTTATGGTTTCGGGTTTAGGGTTCAGGGTTTAGGGTTTAGGGTTTAGGGTTTAAAAATTAAGGTTTAGGGTTTAGGGTTTAGGGTTTCAGGTTATGGGTTTTGGGTTTAATGTTTAGGGTTTTTGTTTTAGGGTTTAGGGTTTGTGGTGTAGGGTTTAGGGCTTAGGGTTTAGGGTTTCGGCGTTAGGGTTTCGAGTTTAGCGTTTGGAGTTTGGGGCTTAGGGTTTAGCTTTTTGGGCTTAGTGTTTAGGGTTTCGGGTTTAGGGTTTCGGGTTTAGGGTTCAGGGTTTAGGGTTTAGCGTTTTGGGTTTAGGGTTTGGGGTTTTGGGTTTTTGGTTTAGGGTTTAGGGTTTGGGGTTTAGGGTCTAGGGCTTAGGGTTTAGGGTTTCGGCGTTAGGGTTTCGAGTTTAGTGTTTAGGGTTTAGGGTTTAGGGTTTGGGGCTTATGGTTCGGGGTTAGGGTTTAGGTTTTGGGGTTTAGGGTTTAGGGCTGAGGGTTTAGGGTTTCGGCGTTAGGGTTTCGAGTTTAGTGTTTAGGGTCTAGGGTTTAGGGTTTAGTGTTTAGGGTTTAGGGTTTGGGGTTTGGGTTTGGGGTTTGGGTTTCGGGTTTGGGGTTTGGGGTTTAGGGTTTCAGGCTTATGGTTTTGGGTTTAGGGTTTAGGGTTTCGGGTCTAGGGTTTAGGCTTTAGGGTTTAGGGTCTAGGGTTGAGGATATAACATTTAGGGTTAATGTTTTAGGGCTTAGGGTTTAGCGTTTCGGGTTAGGGTTTCGGGTCTATGGTTGTGGTTTTTAGGGTTTAGGGTTTAGGGTTTTG
Organism: Malania oleifera; assembly: GCF_029873635.1. Classification (NCBI taxonomy): domain Eukaryota; kingdom Viridiplantae; phylum Streptophyta; class Magnoliopsida; order Santalales; family Ximeniaceae; genus Malania; species Malania oleifera. The sequence goes on from NW_026652178.1 coordinate 18,579, forward strand.
TGTTTTGTACTTGGGGTTTCGGGTTTTTGGTTTAGAGTTTAGTGTTGAAGATTTAGCGTTTAGGGTTTTTAGGGTCCAGGGTTTGGGGTTTTGTTTTTAGGGTTTTGGGTTTATTTTTTTGGATTTAGAGTTTAGGGTTGAGACTTGAGGGTTTAGGGTTTTGGATTTGGGGTTTAGGGTTTTGGGTTTCGGGTTTAGGGTTTATGGTTTAGGGTTTAGGGTTAGGGTTTAGGGTTTAGGGTTAAGAGTTTTGGGTTTCGAGTTTAGGGTTTCAGGTTTACGATTTTGGGTTTAGGGTTTTAGGTTTAGGGTTTAGGGTTTACGGTTGCGGTTTAGGGTTTCGGGTTTCTTGTTTAGGATTTCGGGTTTTGGGTTTTGGGTTTAGGGTTTGGGGTTTAGGGTTTCGAGTTTCAGGTTTCGGGTTTCGGGTTTAGGGTTTAGGGTTTAGGGTTTAGGGTTTAGGTTTTAGGGTTTGGGTTTTAGGGTTTGGGTTTTGGGTTTAGGGTTTGGGATTTAGGGTTTGGGTATTATGGTTCGGGGTTAGGTTTGGTGTTAGGGTTTCGGATTTAGGGTTTAGGGTTTAGGGTTTAGGGTTTAGGGTTTAGGTTTTAGGGTTTGGGTTTTAGGGTTAGGTTTTAGGGTTTAGGGTTTACGGTTTATGGTTTAGGGTTTAAGGTTTAGGGTTCTGGGTTTAGGGTTTAGGGTTGAGGGTTGTGGGTTTAGGGTTTAGGGTTTAGGTCTTTAGGTTTTAGGGTTAGGGTTTTAAGGTTTTCGGTTTTGGGTTTAGGGTTTAGGGTTTAGGGTTTAGGATTTAGGGTTTGGGGTTTAGTGTTCGGGGTTAGGGTTTCGGATTTAGGGTTTAGGGTCTAGGGTTTAGGGTATAGTCTTTAGGGTTTAAGGTTTGGGATTCGAGTTTCGGGTTAGGGTTTCGGGTTTAGGGTTTCGAATTTAGGGTTTAGGGTTTAGGATTTTGGGTTAGGGTTTAGGGTTTAGTGTTTAGTGTTTAGGGTTTCGGTTTTCGGATTTAGGGTTTGGGGTTTAGGGTTTAGGGTTTAAGGTTTAGGGTTTAAGGTTTAGGGTTTCTGGTTAGGGTTTGGGGTTTGGGTTTGGGGTTTAGGGTTTGGGTTTTAAGGTGTAGGGTTTTGGGTTAGGGTTTTGGGTTTAGGGTTTGGGGTTTAGGGTTTAGGGTTCAGGTGTTTTGGGTTTGTGTTTAGGGTTTAGGGTTTTAGGGTTTAGGGTTTAGTTTTTAGGGTTTAGGGTTTAGGGTTTAGCGTTTAGACTTCTTTGGGTCCAGGGTTTTGGGTTTAGTTTTTATGGTTTTGGTTTTACGGTTTTGGATTTAGAGTTTAGGGTTTAGGGTTTCGGGTTTAGCGTTTAGGGTTATGGTTTAGGGTTTTGGGTTAAGGGTAAAGGGTTTAGTGTTTAGGGTTTAGGGTTTGGGGTTTAGGGTGTAGGGTTTGCGGTTAGAGTTTGGGGTTAGGGTTTTAGGATTTTGTTTTTATGGTTTAGGGTTTAGGGTTTAGGGTTTAGGTGCTTCGAGTTTAGGGTTAAGTGTTTTGTACTTGGGGTTTCGGGTTTTTGGTTTAGGATTTAGGGTTTAGGTGTTTCAAGTTTAGTGTTTCGTGTTTAGGGTTTCAGGTTTAGGATTTTGGGTTTAGGGTTTTTGGTTTAAGGTTTTGGGTTTCAGGTTTAGTCTTTACGGTTCAGGGTTTAGGGTTTTGGGTTTCGTGTTTCGAGCTTAGGGTTTACGATTTAGGGTTTAGGGTTTAGGGTTTAGGGTTTAGGGTTTAGAGTTTAGGGTTTAGGGTTTAGGGTTTAGGGTTTAGAGTTTAGGGTTAGGGTTTAGGGTTTAGGGTTCTGTGTTTGCGGTTTAGGGTGTTAGGTTTAGGGTTTGGGGTTTAGGGTTTAAGGTTTAGGGTTTAGGATTTGAGGTTACGGTTTAGGATTTTGTTTTTAGAGTTTTGGTTTAGGGTTTGGGGTTAGGGTTTCGTATTTAGGGTTTAGGGTTTAGCGTTTGGGGTTTAGGGTTTAGGGTTTAGGGTTTAGGGGTTAGGTGTTTAGGTTTTAGGGTTTCGGTTTTAAGGTTTAGGGTTCAGGGTTTAGGGTTTAGGGTTTAGGGTTTAGGGTTTAGGTTTTAGGGCTTAGGGTTTAGGATTTAGTGTTTCGGGTTTCGAGTTTAGGGTTTTGGGTTTAGGGTTTAGGGTTTAGGGTTAGGGTTTCGGGTTTAGGGTTTCGGGTTTAGGGTTTCAGGTTTAGGGTTTAGGGTTTAGGGTTTAGGGTTTAGGGTTTAGGGTTTAGGGTTTAGGGTTTCGAGTTTAGGGTTTAGGGTTTAGGGTTTAAGGTTTATTGATTAGGGTTTAGGGTTTCAGGTTTTGCGTTTTGGGTTTAGGGTTTTGGGTTTAGGGTTTTGGTTTTGGGGTTTAAGGTTTAAGGTTTAGGGTTTCAGATTTAGGGATTTGGGTTTAGAGTTTTGGTTGTAGGGTTTTGGGTTTCGGGTATAGGTTTTCGGGTTTCGAGTTTCGAGTTTAGGGTTTAGGGTTTTGGGTTTAGGGTTTGCGGTTAGGATTTGGGCTTAGGGTTTAGGTTATTAGGTTTAGGGTTTAGGGTTTAGGGTTTAGGTTGTAGGGTTTAGGGTTTGGGTTTTAGGGTTTAGGGTTTAGGGTTTAGGGTTTAGGGTTTAAGGTTTAGGGTTTAGGGTTAGGGTTTAGGATTTTGGGTTTAGGGTTTTGCGTTCAGGGTTTAGTGTTTAGCGTTCAGGGTTTTGGGTTTAGTGCTTAGGGTTTGGGGTTAGTGTTTGAGGTTTAGCGTTTGGATTTTAGGTTTTACGGTTTTTGGTTAGGGTTTAAGGTTTAGGGTTTAGGGTTTAGGGTTTAGGGTTTAGGGTTTAGGGTTTGGGGTTTAGGGTTTAGGGTTTTGGTTTTTAGGGTTTAGGGTTTAGGGTTTAGGGTTTTAAGGCTTAGGGTTTAGTGTTTAGGGTTTAGGGTTTAGGGTTTTGTGTTTTGTACTTGGGGTTTCTTGTTTTTGGTTTAGTGTTTACTGTTTAGGGTTTAGCATTTTGGGTTGTTAGGGTCCAGGGTTTAGGGTTTTGGGTTTATGTTTTGGGATTTAGAGTTTAGGGTTGAGTGTTTCGGGTTTAGGGTTTTGGAGTTAGGGTTTAGGGTTCTGGGTTTAGTGTTTAGGGTTTAGGGTTTAGGGTTTGGGGTTAGGGTTTAGGGTTTAGGGTTTCGGGTTTAGGGTTTGAGGTCAGGTTGTCGAGTTTAGGGTTTCGGGTTTAGGGTTTCATGTTTACGATTTTGAGTTAGGTTTTGGGTTTTCGGGTTAGGGTTTAGGGTTTAGGGTTTGGGGTTTATGGTTCGGGGTTAGGGTTTGGTGTTAGGGTTTCGGGATTAGGGTTTAGGGTTTAGGGTTTTGTGTTTAGGGTTTAGGGTTTAGGGTTTGGGTTTTAGTGTTAGGGTTTAGGGTTTGGGGTTTACGGTTTACGATATTTGGTTTAGGGTTTAGGGTTTGGGGCTAGGGTTTCGGATTTGGGTTTGCGATTTGGGGTTCGGGGTTAGGGTTTCGGATTTAGGGTTTTGGGTGTAGGGTTTAGGGTTTAGGTTTTCGGGTTAGGGTTTCGGGTTATGGATTCGGGTTTAGGGTTTCGGATTTAGATTTTGGGGTTTAAGGTTTAGGGTTTAGGGTTTAGGGTTTAGGGTTTTGGGTTTTGGGTTGGAGTTTAGAGTTTAGGGTTTAGTTTTTACGGTTTGGGTTTTAGGTTTTAGGGTTCGGGGTTTAGGGTTTAGGGTTTAAAGTTTAAGGTTTAAGCTCTTGGGTTTGGGGTTAGGGTTTTGGGTTTAGGGATTGGGTTTTAGGGTTTTGGGTTTTGGGTTAGGGTTTAGTGTTTAGGGTTTAAGGTTTGGGGTTTAGGGTTTAGGGTTGAGGTGTTTAGGGTTTAGGGTTTGGGGTTTAGGGTTTTAGGGTTTTGGGTTTAGTGTTTAGGGTTTAGGGTTAAGGGGTTTGTGTTTTGTACTTGAGGTTTCAGGTTTTTGGTTTAGGGTTTAGGGTTTAGGGTTTAGGGTTTAGAGTTCTTAGGGTCCAGGGTTTAGGCTTTAGTTTTTATGGTTTTGGGTTTATGGTTTTGGATTTAGAGTTTAGGGTTTAGAGTTTCAGTTTTAGGGTTTTGGGTTTATGGTTTAGGGTTAAGGGTATAGGGTTTAGTGTTTAGGGTTTAGGGTTTAGGCTTTTGGGTTTAGGGTTTAGGGTTTGCGATTAAGGTTTGGGGTTAGGGTTTGAGGATTTTGGGTTTACGGTTTTGGGTTTAGGGTTTAGTTGTTTCGGGTTTAGGGTTTAGTGTTTTGTACTTGGGATTTCGAGTTTTTTCTTAAGGGTTTAGGGTTTAGAGTTTAGGGTTTACGACTTTTGGGGTCCAATGTTTTGGGTTTAGTTTTTATGGTTTTGGGTTGAGGGTTTTGGATTTGGTGTTTAGAGTTTGGGGTTTTAGGTTTAGGGTTTACGGTTTAGGGTTTCGGGTTTGGGGTTCAGGGTTTAGGTTTTAGTTTTAGGGTTTAGGGTTTTGCGTTTAGGGTTTACGGTTTAGGGTTTATGGTTTGGGGTTAGGGTTTGGGGTTAGGGTTTCAGATTTAGGGTTTAGGGTCTTGGGTTTAGGGTTTAGGGTTTAGGGTTTAGGTCTCTAGGTTTTAGGGTTTGGGTTTTAGGGTTTAGGGTTTTGGGCTTAGGGTTTAGGGCTTAGTGTTTTGGTTTAGGGTTTGTGGTTTGGGGTTTTAGGGCTTATGGTTTAAGGTTTAGAGTTTAGGGTTTAGAGTTTAGGATTTGGCGTTCAGGATTTAGGGTTTAGGGTTTAGGGTTTAGGGTTTAGGGTTTAGGGTTTAGGGTTTAGGGTTTAGGGTTTAGGGTTTCAGGTTTAGGGTTTACGATTTAGGGTTTCGGGTTTTTGGTTTCGGGTGTAGGATTTAGGGTTTAGGATTTAGAGTTTAGGGCTTAGGATTTAGGGTTTGGGGTTAGGGTTTGGGGTTAGGGGTTAGGATTTAGGGTTTAGGTTTTAGGGTTTTGGTGTTTAGGGTTTAGGGTTTTGGTGTTTAGGTTTTAGGGTTTGGGTTTTTAGGTTTTGGGTTCTTGGTTTATGGTTTTGGGTTTTGGGTTTAGGGTTTAGGGTTTAGGGTTTACGATTTAGGGTTTATGGTTTAGTGTTTAGGGTTTAGGATTTAGGGTTTAAGGTTTAGGTGTTTGGGTTTTATGGTTTGGGTTTTAGTGTTTAGGGTTCTAGGTTTAAGGTTTGGGTTTAGGGTTTAGTGTTTAAAGTTCAGGGTAGGGTTTGGGGTTTGGGTTTCGTATTTAGGGTTTTGCTTTTAGCGTTTAGGTTTTAGGGTTTCGGGTTTAGGGTTTCGGTGTTTATGTTTTAGGGTTTGGGTTTTAAGGTTTAGGGTTCTGGTTTAGGGTTTGGGGTTTAGGGTTTAGAGTTTAGGGTTTAGGTTTTTGGGTTTAGGGTTTAGGGTTTAGGTGTTTGGGTTATAGGGTTTCGGTTTTAGGGTTTAGTATTCTGGATTTAGGGTTTAGGGTTTAGGGTTTCGGGTGTAGGGTTTTTACGTTCAGGGCGTATGGTTTAGGGTTTCGGGTTTAGGGTTTAGGGCTTAGGGTTTAGGGTTTAGTGTTTAGTTTTTTGGGTTTAGGGTTTACGGTTTAGGTGTTTAGGTTTTAGGGTTTAGGGTTTAGGGTTTAGGGTTTAGTGTTTACGATTTAGGGTTTTGGGTTTAGGGTTTGCGGTTAGGGTTTTGGATTTTGGGGTTAGGGTTTATGGTTTAGGGCATAGGGTTTGGGGTTTGCGGTTTGAGGTTAGGGTGTGGTGTTAGGGCTTCGGATTTAGGGTTTAGGGTCTAAGGCTTTGGGTTTAGTGTTTGGGGTTAGGGTTTCGAGTTTAGGGTTTCGGGTTTAGGGTTTCAGGTTTTGGTTTTATGGTTTAGGGTTTCAGGTTTACGATTTTTGGTTTAGGGTTTATGGTTTAGGGTTTAGGGTTTAGGATTTAACGTTTAGGGTTTAGGGTTTAGGGTTTAAGGTTTAGGGTTTCGGGTTTACGGTTTCAGGTTTAGCATTTTGGGTTTAGGGTTTAAGGTTTAGGGTTTCGGGTTTCAGGTGTAGGGTTTAGGGTTTAGGGTTTTGGGTTTTGGGTTTTGGGTTTTGGGTTAGGGTTTAGTGTTTAGGGTTTAGGGTTTGGGGTTTGGGTTTTAGGGTTTAGGGTTCGGGGTTTAGGGTTTAGGGTTTAGGGTTTAGGGTTTAGGGTTTACGGTTTGGGGTTAGGGTTTGGGGTTAGGGTTTGGGGTTTAGGGTTTGGGTTTTAGGGTTTAGGGTTTTGGGTTAGGGTTTTGGGTTTAGGGTTTAGGGTTTAGGGTTTAGGGTTTAGGGTTTAGGTTTTGGGGTTTAGGGTTTTGGGTTGAGGTGTTTAGGGTTTAGGGTTTAGGGTTTTAGGGTTATGGGTTTAGGGTTTTGTGTTTTGTACTTGGGGTTTCAGGTTTTTATTTTAGGGTTTATGGTTTTGGGTTTAGCGTTTACGGTTTTTAGGGTCCAGGGTTTAGGGTTTAGTTTTTAGGGTTTTGGGTTGAAGGTTTTGGATTTAGGGTTTAGGATTTAGGGTTTCCGGGATTTAGGGTTTAAGGTTCTAGGTTTAGGGTTTAGGGTTTAGGGTTTTGGGTTGTGGGTTAGGGTTTAGGGTTTAGGGTTTCGGGTTTAGGGTATGGGGTTAGGGTTTCAGGTTTTGGGTTTTGGGTTTACGGTTTTGGGTTTTGGGTTTTGGGTTTAGGGTTTGGTGCTTATGATTAGGGTTTAGGGTTTCGGGTATCAAGTTTCAGGTTTCGTGTTTAGGATTTCGGGTTTAGGGTTTTAGGTTTAGGGTTTTGGGTTTATGGTTTAGGGTTTAGGGTTTAGGGTTTGCGGTCTCAGGTTTAGGGTTTAGGGTTAGGTTTTAGGGTTTGGGTTTTATGGTTATGGTTTAGGGTTTGGGGTTTAGGGTTTATAGTTTAGGGTTTAGGGTGTAGGGTTTAGGGTTGAAGGTTAGGGTCTAGGGTTAGGGTTTGGGGTTAGGGTTTCGGATTTAGGGTTTAGACTTTAGGGTTTAGGGTTTAGGGTTTAGGTCTTTAGGTTTTAGGGTTTGGGTTTTAGGGCTTAGGGTTTTGGGTTTAGGGTTCGGGGTTTAGAGTTTAGGATTTAGGTTTTGGGGTTTCGGGTTCGGGCTTAGGGTTAGGTGTTAGGATTTATGGTCTAGGGTTTATGGATTAGTGTTCTGGGTTTAGGGTTTGCGGTTTGGTTTTCGGGTTATGGTTTCGGGTTTGGCATTATGGTTTAGGGTTTAGGGTTTAGGATTTAGGATTTAGGGTTTAGGATTAGGGTTTAGGGTTTAGGGTTTAGGGTTTGGGTTTTAGGTTTATGGTTCGGGGTTAGGGTTTGGGGTTTGGGTTTGGGTTTTAGGGTTTAGGGTTTTGGGTTAGGGTTTAAGGTTTAGGGTTTAGGGTTTGTGTTTAGTGTTTAGGGTTGAGGTGTTTAGGGTTTAGGGTTTAGGGTTTAGGGTTTAGGGTTTTAGGGTTTAGGGTTTAGGGTTTTGTGTTTGGGGTTTAGGGTTTAAGGTTTCGTGTTTTGTACTCGGGGTTTCGGGTTATTTTTTTAGGGTTGAGGGTGTAGGGTTTAGCGTTTAGGGTTTTTAAGGTCCAGTGTTTAGGGTTTATTTTTTATGGTTTGGGGTTTAGGGTTTTAGATTTAGAGTTTAGGGTTTAGGGTTTCGGGTTTAGGGTTTAGGGTTTTGGGTTAAGGTTTAGGGTTTTGGGTTTAGGGTTTGGGGTTTTGGGTTTAGGGTTTAGTGTTTGTGGTTAGGGTTTGGGGTTAGGGTTTTAGGATTTTCGGTTTATGGTTTAGGGTTTAGGGTTTAGGGTTTTGGGTTTAGGTGTTTAGGGTTTAGGGTTTAGTGTTTTTTACTTGGAGTTTCAGGTTTTTTGTTTAGGGTTTAGGGTTTAGAGTTTGGGGTTTATGACTTTTAGGGTCAAGGGTTTAGGGTTTAGTTTTTATGGTTTTGGGTTCAGGGTTTTGGATTTAGAGTTTAGTGTTTAGGTGTTCAAGTTTGGGGTTTAGGGTTTAAGGTTAAGGGATTAGGGTTTAGGGTTTAGGATTTTGGGTTTTGGGTTTCAGTTTTAGGGTTAGCATTTAGGGTTTCAGTTTTAGGGTTTTGGGTTTAGGGTTTTGTGTACAAGGTTTTATGTTTTGGGTTTTGGGTTTAGGGTTTAGGTTTTAGGGTTTAGGGTTTAGGATTTCGGGTTTTGTGTTCCGACCTTAGGGTTTAGGATTTAGGGTTTAGGGTTTTGGGTTTTGGGTTTAGGGTTTGGGGTTTTGGGTTTAGGGTTTAGGGTTGAGGGTTTTGGATTTAGGGTTTTGGGTTTAGCGTTTAGGGTTTCGGGTTTAGGGTTTAGAGTTTAAGGTTAGGGTTTAGGGTTTAGGGTTTAGGGTTGAGTGTTTACAGTTTAGGGTTTTCAGTTTAGGGTTTAGGGCTTAGGTTTTAGGGTTTAGGGTTTGCGGTTAGGATTTGGGGTAAGGGTTTAGGATTTTGGGTTTAGGGTTTTGGGTTAGGGGTTGGGGTTAGGGCTTCATATTTAGGGTTTGGGGATTAGCGTTTAGGGTTTAGAGTTTAGGGTTTAGGGTTTGCAGTTAGGGTTTGGGTTAGGGTTTTGGATTTTGGGTTTAGGGTTTTGGCTTTAGGGTTTGGGGTTTATGGTTTGAGGTTAGGGTTTGGTGTTAGGGCTTCGGATTTAGGGTTCAGGGTCTAAGGCTTAGGGCTTACTGTTTGGGGTTAGGGTTTGGGGATATGGTTTCGGGTTTAGGGTTTCAGGTTTAGGTTTTAGTGTTTGGGGTTTAGGGCTTGGGGTTTCAACGGTTTTTGGTTTAGGGTTTATGGTTTAGGGTTTACGGTTTAGGATTTAACGTTAGGGTTTAGGGTTTAGGGTTTCGGGTTAGGGTTTTGGGTTTAGGGTTTCGGGTTTGGCATTTTGGGTTTAGGGTTTACGGTTTAGGGTTTCGGGTTTCAGGTTTAGGGTTTAGGGTTTAAGGTTGAGGGTTTAGGGTTTTTGGTTAGGGTTTAGTGTTTAGGGTTTAAGGTTTAGTGTTTGGGTTTTAAGGTTTAGGGTTCGGGGTTAGGGTTTAGGGTTTAGTGTTTAGGGTTAAGGGTTTACGGTTTAGGGTTTAGGGTTTGGGTTTTACAGTTTTGGGTTTTGGGTTAGGGTTTAGGGTTTAGGGTTTAGGGTTTAAGGTTTATGGCTTAGGGTTTAGGTTTTGGGGTTTAGGGTTTAGGGTTTAGGTGTTTAGGGTTTTAGGGTTATGGGTTTAGGGTTTTGTGTTTTGTACTTTGGGTTTCAGGATTTTATTTTAGGGTTTACGATTTAGGGTTTAGCGTTTAGGGTTTTTAGGGTCCAGGGTTTAGGGTTTAGTTTTTTGGGTTTTGGGTTTAGGGTTTTGGATTTAGAGTTTAGGATTTAGGGTTTTGGGGATTTAGGGTTTAGGGTTTAGGGTTTAGGGTTTAGGGCTGTGGGTTATGGTTTAGGGTTTAGGGTCTAGGGTTAAGGGTTTGGGCTTTCGGGTTTAGGGTATGGGGTTAGGGTTTCAGGTTTTGGGTTTTGGGTTTAGGGTTTCAGGTTTACGGTTTTGGGTTTAGGGTTTAGGGTTTTGGGTTTAGGGTTTAGGGTTTACTGTTAGGGTTAAGGGTTTCAGGTTTAGGATTTCGGGTTTAGGGTTTTAGGTTTAAGGTTTAGGGTTTAGAGTTTAGGGTTTCGAGTTTCAAGTTTCTAGTCTCGGGTTTAGGGTTTAGGGTTTTGTGTTTAGGGTTTAGGTTTTAGGGTTTGGGTTTTAGGGTTAGGGTTTAGGGTTTGGGGTTTAGTGTTTACGGTTTAGGGTTTAGGGTTTAGGGTTTAGGGTTGAAGGTTAGGTTTTAGGGTTGGGGTTTGGGGTTAGAGTTTCGTATTTAGGGTTTAGGCTTTAGGGTTTAGGATTTAGTGTTTAGGGTTTAGGGTTTAGGTCTTTAGGTTTTAGGGTTCGGGTTTTAGGGTTTTGGGTTTTGGGTTTAGGGTTTAGGGTTTAGGGTTTAGGATTTAGGGTTTCGGGTTTCGGGTTCGGGCTTAGGGTTTGGTGTTAGGGTTTAGGGTCTAGGGTTTAGGGATTAGTGTTTAGGGTTTTGGGTTTGCGGTTTGGTTTTCGGGTTAGGGTTTCTGGTTTAGGATTAAGGTTTAGGGTTTAGGGTTTAGGGTTTAGGATTGGGGTTTAGGTTTAGGGTTTAAGGTTTGGGTTTTAGGGTTTATGGTTCGGGGTTAGGGTTTGGGGTTAGGGTTAGGGTTTTTCGGTCTAGGGTTTTGGGTTAGGGTTTAGGGTTTAGGGTTTGTGTTTAGTGTTTAGGGTTTAGGGTTTAGGGTTTAGGGTTTAGGGTTTAGGGTTTTAGGGTTTATGTTTTTGGGTTTGGTGTTTGGGGTTTGGGGTTTAGGGTTTCGTGTTTTGTACTCGGGGTTTCAGGTTTTTGTTTTAGGGTTAAGGGTGTAGTGTTTATCGTTTAGGGTTTCACGGGTCCAGTGTTTAGGGTTTATTTTTTATGATTTTAGGTTGAGGGTTTTGGATTTAAAGTTTAGGGTTTAAGGTTTCAGGTTTAGGGTATCGGGTTTTGTGTTAAGGTTTAGGGTTTAGGGTTTAGGGTTCGGGGTTTTGCGTTTAGGGTTTAGAATTTGTGGTTTTTGGGGTTAGGGTTTTAGGATTTTCGATTTATAGTTTAGGGTTTTTGGTTTAGGTGTTTAGGGTTTAGGGTTTAGTGTTTTTTACTTGGTGTTTCAGGTTTTTTTTTTAGAGTTTAGGGTTTAGAGTTTCGGGTTTATGATTTTTAGGGTCCAGGGTTTAGGGTTTAGTTTTTATGGTTCTGGGTTCAGGGTTTTGGATTTAGAGTTTAGTGTGTAGGGTTTCAGGTTTAGGGTTTAGGGTTTAGGGTTTAGGGTTAAGGGATTAGGGTTTAAGGTTTAGGATTTTGGGTTTCGGGTTTCAGTTTTAGGGTGTAGGGTTTAGGGTTTTGGGTTTAGGGTTTTATGTTTTGGGTTTAGGGTTTAGGGTTTAGGTTTAGTGTTTAGGGTTTCGGGTTTCGTGTTTCGAGCTTTGGGTTTAGGATTTAAGGTTTTGGGTTTAGGGTTTAGGGTTTGGCTTTTGGGTTTAGGGTTTTGGGTTTAGAGTTTATGGTTTTGGGTTTAGGGTTTAGGGTTTTGGGTTTTGGTTTTAGGGTTTCTGGTTTAGGGTTTAGGGTTTAGAGTTTAAGGTTAAGGTTTAGGGTTTAGGTTTTAGTGTTTATGGTTTAGGGTTTAGGGTTTAGGGCTTAGGTTTTAGGGTTTAGTGTTTGCAGTTAGGATTTAGGTTTAGGGTTTTGGGTTAGGGTTTGGGGTTAGGGCTTCGTATTTAGGGTTTAGGGATTAGCGTTTAGGGTTTAGTGTTTAGTGTTTAGGGTTTACGTTTTTAGGTTTTAGGGTTTTGATTTTAAGGTTTAGGGTTCTGCGTTTAGGGTTTAAGGTTTAGGGTTTATGGTTTAGGGTTTAGGGTTTAGGGTTTAGGTTTTAGTGTTTTGGGTTTCGGGTTTAGTGTTTAGGGTTTAGGGTTTAGGGTTTAGCATTCAAGGTTTAGGGTTTAGGATTTAGGCTTTTTGGTTTAGGGTTTAGGGTTTAGGGTTTCGGGTTTCGGGTGTAGGGTTTCAAGTTTCGGGTTTAGGGTTTAGGGTTTAGGGCTTAGGGTTCGGGGTTACGGTTTCGGATTAGGGTTTCAAGTTTAGGGTTTCGTGTTTAGGGTTTCGGGTTTAGGGTTTAGGGTTTTGGTTTTTGAGTTTAGGGTTTATGGTTTAGGGTTTAGGCTTTAGGGTTAATGGTTTAGGTGTTTAGGGTTTAGGGTTTCGGTTTTGGGGTTTAGCGTTCTGGGTTTAGGGTTCAGGTTTTAGGGTTGAGGGTTTAGGGTTTAGGGTTTAAGGTTTAGGCTTAGGGTTTGGGGTGAGGGTTTAGGATTTAGGATTTAGGGTTTAGGGTTTAGGGTTTAGGGTTTCGAGTTTAGTGTTTATGATTTAGGGTTTAGGGTTTAGGGTTTATGGTTTAGGTGTTTAGGTTTAGGGTTTCGGTTTTGGGGTTTAGGGTTCTGGGTTTAGGGTTTAGGTTTTAGGGTTTAGGGTTAGGGTTTGGGGTGAAGGTTTAGGGTTTAGGGTTTAGGGTTAGGTGTTCAGGATTTTGGGTTTAGGGTTTCAGGTTTATGGTTTATGGTTTTGTGTTTTGGGTTTTGGGTTTAGGGTTTTGGGTTTATATTTTAGGGTTTAGTGTTTAGGGTTTCGGGTTTCGGGTTTCGAGTTTAGGGTTTAGTGTTTAGGGTTTAGGGTTTAGGGTTTAGTGTTTAGGGTTTTGGGTTTTGGGTTTTGGGTTTAGGGTTTAGGGTTTTGGGTTTACGGTTTCGGGTTTCAGGTTTCGCGTTTAGGGTTTAGTGTTTGGGGTTTAGGGGTTAGTGTTTAGGGTTTAAGGTTTAGGGTTTAAGGCTTCGGGTTTCAGGTTTTGGGTTTAGGGTTTGGGGTTGGGTTTAGGATTTAGAATTTAGGGTTTTGGGTGTAGAGTTTAGTGTTTAGGGTTTAGGTGTTTTTGTTTTAGGGTTTTGGTTTTAGGGTTTAGGGTTTAGGGTTTTGGGTTTAGGGTTTAGGGTTTAGGGTTTAGCGTTTCGGGTTTCGGGTTTAGGGTTTTGGGTTTAGGGTTTAGGGTTTTGGGTTCAGGTTTTAAGGTTTAGGTTTTGAGGTTTTAGGGTTTTGGTTTTAGGGTATAGGGTTTAGGGTTTCAGGTCAAGGTTTGGGATTAGGGTTTAGGATTTAGGGTTTAGGGTTTAGCGTTCAGGGTTTAGGGTTTACGGTTTAGTGTTTAGGGTTTCGAGTTTAGTGTGTAGGGTTTAGGGTTTAAGGTTTAGGGTTTAGGTGTTTAGGTTTTAGGGTTTAGGTTTTAGGGTTTTGGTTTTGGATTTTGGGTTTGGGGTTTAGGGTTTAGGGTTTATGGTTTAGAGTTTAGGTTTTAAGGTTTGGGGTTTATGGTTCGGGGTTAAGGTTTAAGGTTAGATTTTCGGGTTAGGGTTTCGGGTTTAGGGTTTCGGGTTTAGGTTTTTGGGTTTTGGGTTTTGGGTTTAGGGTTTAGGGTTTAGGGTTTTAGGTTTACGATTTTTGGTTTAGGGTTTAGGCTTTACGGTTTAGGGTTTAGGGTTTAGGGTTTTGGGTTTAAGGTTTCGGGTTTGGGTTTCGGGTTAGGGTTTCGGTTTAGTGTTTTGAGTTTAGGGTTTTGGGTTTAGTGTTTAGGATTTAAGGTTTAGGGTTTAGGTTTTTGTGTTTCAGGTTTCGGGTTTCGGGTTAGGGTTTAGGGTTTAGGGTTTGGGGTTTAGGGTTTAGGGTTTTGGTTTTAGGGTTTAGGGTTTAAGGTTTAGGGTTTAGGGTTGAGGGTTTAGGGTTTGGGGTTACGGTTTGGGGTTAGGGTTTCGGATTTAAGGTTTAGGGTCTTGGGTTTAGGGTTTAGGGTTTAGGTCCCTAGGGTTTAGGGTTTGGTTTTTAGGGTTTAGGGTTTTTGGCTTAGGGTTTAGGGTTTAGGGTTTCGGGTTTGTGGTTTTGGGTTTGGGGCTTTAGGGCTTAGGGTTTTGGGTTTAAAGTTTAGGCCTTGGGGTTTAGGGTTTAGCGTTCAAGGTTTAGGGTTTAGGGTTTAGGGTTTAGGGTTTAAAATTTACGGTTTAGGGTTTAGGGTTGAGGGTGTACGGTTTAGGGTTTAGGGTTTAGGGTTTAGGGTTTAGGAATTAGGGTTTAGGTTTTCGTGTTTCAGGTTTCGGGTTTCGGGTTTAGGGTTTAGGGTTTTGGGTTTGGGGTTTAGGGTTTAGGGTTTTGGTTTTAGGGTTTAGGGTTTAAGATTTAGGGTTTAGGGTTGAGGGTTTAGGGTTTGGGGTTACGGTTTCGGGTTTGGGTTTCGGATTTAAGGTTTAGGGTCTTGGGTTTAGGGTTTAGGGTTTAGGTCCCTAGGTTTTAGGGTTTTCTTTTTAGGGTTTAGGGTTTTTGGCTTAGGGTTTAGGGTTAGGGTTTCGGGTTTTGGGTTTTGGGTTTGGCGCTTTAGGGCTTAGGGTTTTGGGTTTAGAGTTTAGGGCTTGGGGTTTAGGGTTTAGCGTTCAAGGTTTAGGGTTTAGGGTTTAGGGTTTAGGGTTTAGAATTTACAGTTTAGGGTTTAGGGTTGACGGTGTACGGTTTAGGGTTTAGGGGTTAGTGTTTAGGGTTTCTGGTTTGGCGTTTCGGGTTTAGGGTTTTGGGTTTAGGGTATCCGTTTCGGGGTTTGGGTTTAGGATTTAGGGTTTAGAGTTTAGGGTTTCGGGTTTAGGGTTTAGGGTTTAGGGTTTAGGGTTTCGAGTTTTGGGTTTAGTGTTTAGGATTTAGAGTTTAGGGTTTACAGTTTAGTGTTTTGGGATTAGAGTTTAGCGTTTCATGTTTCAGGTTTCGGGTTTTGGGTTCAGGGTTTAGGGTTTTGGGTTTTCGTTTTAGGGTTTAGGGTTTAGGGTTTCGGGTTTGAGTTTAGGGTTTAGGGTTAGGTTTTCGGATTTAGGGTTTAGGGTTTAGGGTTCGGTCTCTAGGTTTTAGGGTTTGGGTTTTGGGTTTTGGGTTTTCGGCTTAAGGTTTAGGGTTTAGGGTTTCGGGTTTAGGGGTTTGCGTTTGGGGTTTTAGGGCTTAGGGTTTTGCGTTTAGAGTTTAGGGTTTAGGTTTTAGCATTCAGGGTTTAGGGTTTAGGGTTAAGAATTTAGGGTTTAGGGTTTACGGTTTACGGTTTCAGGTTTACGATTTTGGGTTTAGTGTTTAGGGTTTAGGGGTTTGGGTTTAGGGTTTAGGGTTTAGGATTTAAGGTTTAGGTGTTAGGGTATTGAGGGGTTGACGGGTTTTTTACATAACCTCTGGTTTCAGGTTTCGGTTTCGCGCGTTAGTAGGGTTGCGAGTTAGGGTTTTTGGTTTAGGGTTTGGGGTTTTTTTGTTGGT